>NW_007256219.1:168121-378015 GCF_000164805.1 Carlito syrichta | reverse complement strand
TGCCCAGGTGGGTCTCGAACCCGTGGGCTCAGGCAATCTACTCACCTCAGCCTCCCAAGGTGCGGGATTACAGGCTGAGCCACCGAGCCCGGCTACATCTTGTTTTAGGAGGAACGGGAACAGAGCAGTTCCAGACAGTTTCTCCTTATCTCAGGATATTGTATTCCTAGAACATTCTATAGTTATTCTGAGAACTACACAAGAGAAGGTGGGGAAGAACTGGGTTGGCCAAGGCCATCAGGGATCCGTACCGTATGGGTTTCCTGGGTCCTCACCATAGCGACTAGCATTGGCAGGACCCAGTCACTATGGCTGTGGTTTCGCTTTTAATGTGAGCCGTACCCTTTCTCTCCCCCATGCCTCCTTATTTTTGACCTTACTACCTGACATCTGCGATGTATCAAACAGAGCCAACAGTGACTGCTGTCCCACAATTAAAATGAGCACCTTCTGATTGACCACGATGTCCAAAGTTCATAGTTGTGTATAGGTGAGAACTGTGGTAGGTGGTCTCTAGGATGGCCCAGTGGTTCTTGCCTCCTGGTATTCCCTTGTGTAATCCCCCTTGCCTTGAGTGCATGCTGGGTTTGTTGACCCAATTCTAACAAATAGAATATGGCAGAAATAATGGAAAGTCACTTTCAAGATGCATTACATAATGACCGTGGCTTTCACCGTGGGTCCTCTCTGAGTCTCCTCTCTTAGACCATCAGCTCTCATGTCATGAAGACGTGCAGCAATCTAGGGAGAGGTCCACCTGTCAAGAAACTGAGGCCTGGGAACAGTCACATGAATGAACTTGAAAGCTGATTCTTCAGGTGCAGTTGAACCTTGACTGAGAGCTGAACTGACAACCTTATGAGAGACCCTGAGCTTAGGTTCTGAGTACCCAGTTGTGTCCAAATTCTTGACCCACACAAACTGTGAGACTTTAAGTGTTTGTTGTTTTAAGCTGCTAAATTTTGGCTCAGTTTGTTATGTGGCGCTTGATAACATATAAAACCAAACTTCCTCTGAGAGCAGGTTTTAAGGGGCACAGACCAAGGGACAAGCTCCAGGAGAAAAAGAGCCCTTAGAGGGATGGAAGTGCACACAAGACAACGTTTGCCTGTTGCTCATCTTCCACCCTAATTTTTCAGGTTTTACAAATATGTAAGTTATAATATTTTGAAATGCACAGAGAGAGCTGAACTAACCTAGTCCGGTTCTTTGCATTTCACAGAATAAAAAAGTCAAGACCCAGAGAGGATGCCTTAATACGTACCATGTCCTCAAATAACCTATCCATAGGGCTTGAAACCCAGGTTTTTCAATACCTAGTCCAGTGTTCTTTCAGCTGTACCATGGGACTTCCCTCCTCACAAGGAAACAAAGAAAATAAAATTTGAGATGAACCATTGTAATTCCACAAAGATTCTTAAAAGCTCACCGTGTTACTATGTTTCTTTTCTTTTCTATCTTTCTTTTTTTTTGGCCAAAGTCTCACTCTGCTACACAGCCTGGAGTATAGTGGCATGACCTTGGCCACCATATCCCCAACCTGCTGGGTTCAGGCAATCCTTCCACCTCAGCCTTCTAAGTAGCTGGAACTACAGGCATGTGCCACCATGCCTGGCTAATTTTTTGACTTATTGTAGAGACTAGGTCTCACGAAGTTGTCCAGGCTGGTCTCAAACCCCTGGGCTCAGTTAATCCTCTTGCCTCCACCTCCCAAAGTGTTGGGATTACAGGTGTGAGCCACTGCACCTGGCATGTTTCTTATTTTAATAAATGTCAAAGACTGACTTTCAAAGATATTTTCAATAGTGTGTATAGAACATAGACATTCTTTCATTCATGCATTCAACAACTGTGTATTGAGCACCTACTATGTGCCAAGCACTGTGCTAGATGCGAAGGTCATTAGGATGGTTAAGCATTTGTTGGAGATACCAGAAGAAGTAGCACATGAATCTTGTCTGTTTTATCCTGTTATCATCAGTAAATACATTTGTTCCCAGAGACAGAAATCATTTGAAGGTTCAATTATTCAGTCTGAGTATTGATCCCAAACTCCTAATGCTCCTTTAGAGTTGGCTGCAGTTTCACACTCAGAGTGGGTAGGGAGGGCTTTTGACAGTGGTTCCAAACAAGGCAATGTCCATGTTTCCAGTTACTCTTCCTGAGATGGGAGAATGCCTTGGACATCATTTGAACTAAAGAATACTCTCTGCATAACTGCTATGACTTGACTTGAATCGTTATAGGCTAAGTAGATTTTTTAAAGGAAAAAGTAAAATGAGACATGTTTTGTGCACCTCAGCGGCCTCAATGTGCTAAGAGTGAAATAGCACGGGTTTCTGGAGCCAAAAATCCTAGAAAGAGTGTTGGCCTGATACGCTTTAGCTAAGTGACATTGGGTAAGGCCCTTGATATTAAGTTTTCCATTATTCATTTGCAAACAATGGGGACAATGATTATACTATATATGTGTGGAAAGTGCTTTGTACATTAATAAATAGTCTTCAACAGGTCCCTCATTCCCCAATTATAAGATCTGTGAAAGCACAGAAGAGGTAGTGCTCTACTTTTAAGCTTTCATAGTCTCTAGGACTGTGCCTAACACATAGTAGGTACTCTCTATTTGTTGAAAAGCTTCTGGTTAATAATAGTGATAATCTCTGAGTAGCTGCCAGGAACCAGGTGATATTTCACTTGGATGAACTTTTGATTCCTTCTAGTGACTCCAGAAGGTAAATGCTATTATTATCCCTACTATATGGATGAGGAAACCAAGGCACAGGAAAATTGAATAATTCCCGCAGTCACATAGGTAGAGCTGGAATTGAAACCCACAAAGTCTGCCTGACTGCAGAGATTTACTACTTCTCCATGAGAATGGTGAGAGATTTACTGTTTCTTAGAAGAAATATAGGCGGGAAGAACATGCTTAGCTCCCCTGTGCTGAATTAATGGCACTTCTTTTATTCGTTTGTTTGTTTGTTTGTTTGTTTCATTTTAGATTCAATGGGTACAAGTGCAGATTTGTTGCATGGGTATACTGCCTGATGGTAAGGTTTGGGCTTCTAGTAAGCCTGTCATCCAAGTGGTGTGCATGGCATCTAATGGGCAGTTTTTCAACCCTTGTCTCTTACTTCCTTCCCTTCCCCTCTAGGAGTTCCCAGTGACTGTCGTTCCCATCTTCATGTTTGCGTGTGCACAATGTTTAGTTCCCACTGATACATGGGAATACAAGGCATTTGGTTTTCTGTTTCTGTGGTAATTTGCTTGGAATAACAGCTTCCAGCTGCATCCACATTGCTGCAAATGTCATCATTTCATTCTTCTTTATGGCTGCATAGTATTCTATGTATAGTATATATAGAATATATAGAATAGTATACATAGTATAGAACATATACTATGGTGTATATGTTCATAGATACTTCTTTCAAATGAGTTTTCATCCAATATATTAAAAAAAAACACAAACAAAAAACGAAAACCAAACCAACACCCAAACAATCCCCAAACAAGTCAATCCAGTCAAAATCACATTGAGTCATCTTCAGTTGGGTCTTCCAGTTGGATGAGCCCTTGACAATGGTCATTTAGCATGCTGAGGTGAAGTGTAGGGCCTTTCATCTGAGAAAATACCTGGGAGGCCAGAAGCAGGCAGGAAGTTGTCAGCTGTGCTGGATGATTATTTATGCAAACTGGTGGGTCTTGACTGAATCTTTGGACTTGTACCCTGCATATCTTCAATCCCACAGTGGGCATATAATGACAGGAGAACAGAGAGGAAGACTGGAAACGATCTATCAAACAGGAAAGTATCTAAACAGTTGTGGAAAATGTAGAAGAGAGGAAGAAGGGAGGTGAAGAAACTAGCGTTTTTTGAATGCATCTTACACTGGGCTTGTATAGTCTTATTTAATCCTGTCATTCCTGTGAGTTAGGTCATGCTCAGCACTTGCAGATAAGAAAGCTGAGACTCCAAGAGGTGAAGTAATGCAACCATGAAGCACCCTTTGCTGGGATACAAAATCAGCCTCCTCCGCTGATTCCCATGCTTGTGAACTTTCCATCGTGCTGCTGTTATAGTCCACCTCTACTACTGGTAGCCTTGATGGACTGTTCTTACGAAAGGTCAGACTTGTAAGGAGCTCCTGGTGAGTCAAAACTACAAAATGGCCAAGAAAATGTGGCTATTGTGTTGTGAGGAAGGGGGAGACACAAAAGGGCTGAAGACAAGAAGGAAAGACCCACAGAAATCACAAAAGACTACGAGTTAGAGAAAAGCCTTTGCACTTTTGACAAATTGTGGAAAGAAGAAAATGGTACTCCCAAGGTGTGAATTTTCCAGAGGATGGGTTTCTAATTCCAATAATCCTATCAGAAAGCAGTGGGAAGCTCCAGGAAACCTCAGATACCCCTTTTTTCAAAGATGACGACTTTCTGTTTGCCTTTTGTCCTTCCCTCTGAACTCCCTTTCTTTTGCTCGGGGTCACTGGCTTTGAATCTTCGTGTTTTTGTTTGATCTATAAATTAGTCTTTGACTTTTTTGCTCCATTCTTTAAAAGTAGTCTCACCAAGAGCAAATTGCCCAAGATGTTCAGGTCAGCCGTCACCAAATGCTAATCCACAGACTTGATGTGGCCCAAGATGAGGTTACTGGCGTCCTGTGGTAGAGTGAGAAACACTGAAACAACTGAGTGAGCTTCTCAGAACGCTACATGCATTTAATACTGACTGACTTGTACTCTGAGATTATCTTTTTCTTGCTTGTCTGGCGTTTCGGAATTACTTGCTTTATGAAATGATAGTGATAGTAGGTGGTTAATTCCCCATAAATACGTTTTATAAAATATAAATGGTTTGTGAAATCACAATTTGAGAGACGTGGCTCATCCATTGGAAAGATTCTGATGATGGACACTGAGTGAGACTTCGAAAAATATCAGTAAGGGAACTCTTGATAATTTTGATGAAACATTTTTTGTTTTGTTTTGAGTTGGAGTCTCACTCTGTCGCCCAGACTGGAGAGCAGTGGCTGCTCCCGGCCACCGCAGCCTCGACTTGTTGGGGCTCCAGCGATCCTTCCGCCTCAGCCTTCCAAGTAGCTGGAACTACAGGTGCGCCTACCACACCCGGCTAATTTTTGATTTATTGTAGAGATGAGCTCTCACCAAGTTGCCCAAGTGGGTCTCGAACCCACGGGCTCAGGCAATCCACTCACCTCAGCCTCCCAAGGCACGGGATTACAGGCTGAGCCACCGAGCCCGGCTTGATGAAACATTTTATAGATTATTTTAAAGATCAACTTATGCAAAGATCAACTTATTTTATATATATATATATAAAATATTTTATATATATATATATATAAGCCCGGCCTATTGTTGGTATTTAAGCAATGCAATGATTCTTCTTCTTCTCCCTTGACCCTTTCTTCTTTGATATGTGGGTCAGGTCAGTGCATCACATGACTCTTGACCTTCTCGGCCCTCACCTGCTAAATGGCAGTAGTAAGCTCCAGCTTTCGTTTTGATGACCGAGATGCCCCCACACTTTTATCAACCTTCCCAGTGGGGTAGTAGCAGCATCTGAATGGGAATTGCTGAAGATCCAAGTGGGATTCCCTAGGGCATCTTATCATGCCTTATTACTGTGTCGCCAAAAACACAATAGAGGCAGATGACATTGCCTCATTTTGGTCCTCAAGTGTTCACTACAATATTAAACCTTAACCAGATAATACCCATGACACTCATAATATAAGAATGAATATGCGACTTGAGCAGTGTCATTTTACTCATAAATATGATAGACACTAATCCAAGTTTCATCACTTTTTGAGTGTGATAGCTAGCTAACAGTATGTCTTTTAGGATTTGCTTCTGCCTTGAGTACTACTTTGATGGTATCAGCTATTTTCTCTTTTGTGCCCTACAGCGATGCATAGGTACTAGAATATACCAAAGTATACAAAACACCTGGACCAATGTCTGGCACATAGCAGTTCCTCAATCTGTGTTATCGGATGACTTGATAAATGGCCACTGCACAGTGTCAGATAGTTTCTGCTGGGAAATGCCTAAAGGAATCCCACATGGGTATAAGAGGAGTTTAGACTCATTCACTTACCATTAATTCATCAATCCCTATCCCTATCCCTATTTCCAGTACCAAGAAGGTAGATTTACTTCTTCTCTATGTAGTTCGCTGGTTGAATGTTGTGCCTTGTTTGTTTGATTACCTTGTTTTATCTTTACACACTCAACCTGATTCTAATTTTAAACCCATTTTGCCTGTCTCTAGGCATTTGTTGGAAGAAATCATATATGAATCTCTTTTTGCTTGAACCCCGTGGTCATTCCTGAACCTAAATCCTTTTTACCTGTTTTCTGAGGTGAGAGTAGGGGTATGAGCATTGGGGACCTCTGGCTTTCTCCTTCCTCTGCCCTAAATGGATGTACATGTGTACATGTGTGCACACATTCACACACACACACTTGTATTTACAGTAAGGTTGGTTCAAAGGTCTTAGACCATGTAGGAACCCCAAAATGGATATGCAGTGGCAGAGTTTGGGTGATGTCAAGAGTCCAACTGCACAGTTGCTCAGCACCCTGGGCCAGTAGGAGAGAATTGATGATCACTGTGCTAGGCCTGTGCTAAGGACTTTGAAGTACTAGGTACTTTGAGGCACATCCCGTTCTTTCTCTAGAGGACTCTGGAGTATTATCATGGCAGAGGAGAGGAGACAGAAGCCGAAGACCAGCCTTTGTTGAACACAACACAGTTAGCCCTTGTTATCAAGCATCTCTCTGGATGCTTTTATATAACTTTACAGCTCTCTGAGGCAATTATATGATTCTTACTTTACAGATGTGGAAACAGAAGCTCCAAGAGTTTCAGTTGCTCACTCCAGATCCCCCAGAGGAGTGAAGACTGGATTTTGAACCCCATTTTCTGCTTGTGTACTTTTGCTGTGCATTTTGTGTGTTTATGTCTTGTTCATTTTTCAGGACACTGATCACCTTTTTCTTTATATCTATCAGTGTACATTTTATATTCATTCGGACTCCATTTACTGGCCTGTTTGGTCAATAGCAGTTTTTGTGCTGTGCAACGTGCTGTTTGCAACTGATTTACTAAAGTCTCAACTTCTTGGTATGACCTGAAATGAGTGTATCTTTTCCCCACAGGTCTCCAACTGAGTTGTATTGAAAATCTTTCCCTATGAGTGTCAGCTTCTTAGTGCCATCTTGAATAGATCCGATCAATTTCAGCCACTTTTGTCATTAGGGCAATCTTATTCCAACACTTTAGGTTCAGTTCTGTTCACTTTTAAACTTCAGCCTCAGCTTCGCTCTGAAGCTCTTCCTCTCCTTTCCTCCAAGGATTGGTGAGGCTTACTTATGGTTGTACCGGATGAAGTTGTAATAAAACGAGTAGGGGATGGAGGGAGACCAGAGTTGCTCCTTATACACACCCCACCCCACCCCACTCCACCCCTTCCCACTCCACCCCAAAGGGATCATACACTTTAGTGTTCCAGGGACAGTTTGTTTACGCCTGCTGTCCGGGTGTAGTTATTTAATAGCAACTCCTTCCATTTTCAAATCTGTACTGGTTTGCACAGCAAATTATAAGATCATCTTACTTCTCCATCTTCTTTGTTCTTCCCATCTGTTGTTCAAGTGGGAGGTTGGAAGGGGAGGCAGACATCTTGACGGGTATCCATCAGTGGCCTTTCTGTGTTGCAGATATCCAAACATTCTTTCTCTTGTGGGCTGAATATGTAGTTCTTCAGAAGACTCTGTAGAAGCTTTCTACTCCACAGCTTCCTGACTTGGGAATTCTAGCTTATTCTCCTCCATCCCACCTCAGCCCTTGCCCTCCAATAATCCTCTGTCTTACGGTTTCCTGCAAGGGGTCATATAAAGGAGCGTTGTGCAACCTTTCTGCAACAATGAAGGGAGGAAAGAACCGTTTGGCAGCACTGCGCTCCCACACAAGTCCCACTCTTCACACTTCTCGTCTTTCTTTTCATAGAGAGTGGAGTGGGAGGAGAGAGAGGTGGCCGTGGCTGGGACTGGCTCTGCTGGGGCACCCTCTCAGTCAGTCTCAGAGAAGTGGCTGGCCTGCCCTTCCTTGACATCAAAATGTGAGGAAGTTTACTGTCCGGGGCTCAGATTGGTTTGTCGTTCCACCTCAAGACAACGAGAAAAGTCTTACTTGACGTTATGTTACATATTGATAACAAATCACAAATTCCCACGTGTGGCAGTATCATCCATTCTGAGAGCATCCACCAGATAGTCACAATGCCTTTCAATAGGGACTGACACTCCACCGATGTTCAGTTTTGGTTTAGACTCACTTTTACAAGTATGTTTTCCTCCATTTAAAGATTTTAGCTACAATTTGGGAACAAAGTGGACTTCTTCCTCCCTAATTATCTTGCCAACTAGAAGACTCTTTTCTCGACAAGGTACCTCAATCACTCAACAATATTTCTCAAGAAAAAAAAAAAGTAGATCTAAGAACTCCTTATCCCTAAATACCATCAGACAACACGGCCAGTTTTCTTTTGCCTATTTTTTTCTGTAAAACCAGATTTAAAAGTCCTTAATGGGCTGAAGTCATATACTCCCTGTGTTTTTATTTCTGGTAGCTAACACAGCGCTTGACATCTTATAGGTATTCAAAAATAATTTGTTCAATGGTCACATTTCTCTTCATACCATTCACAGTGATTAGCATGATGTTGTGTGCATATTAAGTGCTTAAATGTTTTTATTATTGATGAAACACTGGATATTCCCTTTGCTCCACTTTTCAGGTTGCTTTAAGAAAGGGTTCGTTTAGAGAATGTACCATTTACTTGAAGCACATTTCCCAAAACTATGCTTTCTTTGCAATAACGCCAGAACAAGTTATCATGGGAAGAGTCTGGACAGGGCTCAGAAAGTGATCTTCACACCTCAGTCCCTTTTAGAGATCCCATGGATGCCAATGGTTCTGTCTAGGCAACCACTGGAACATTTATTTTTATTAACTTTTCTGTTCACGACCCTTCCTTTGTTCAGTGCCATTTTCCTTCCCTCTCAGCTTTGCAGCGCGCCCAGGTGGGGAATGGCCTGGTCAGGAGTCAGGCCCAGGGGTTCAGCTTGACTCATAAATGTGGAAATAACAAAATGTGTTCCCTGAAGCTTTGCAGCATTGTCAGGAAATGGGCTGTTTGCATGCTGCACTTCCACGGATCTGGAAATTCTGCCGAGCTTGGGTTGACTCCAGAAAAAAACTTTAAAAGTGTTTAGGGAAGAAAGGAATGAAAGCGGGCCATTAGTTGGAGACACCAGTGGAGTCTGCGTCTTGGCTGGCCGCTTGGCAGTGGGTGACCCTGGAGTGTGTGTTGTGTACTGTGGAGGTGAAGTTTGCTTTTTTAAGAATCAGGGCTTTGCAGAAACTTTCCTTCTCACGTTTTTTTATATCTCAGTAATCTGAGTGGCACCCTTGGGAAGGAGTTGGGGCTGGTTATTGTTTCCAACTAGAAGAAATCAAGGCATAGAGCATCTAAAGTCAGAGTGCCTCAAAGAAGAGTATTGTGTCTTCACCAGCTTGGTACCCAGCCTAGTCTGGACTGTCAATAAATAAGTGCAGAAAAAGTGAATGAGTGGGTAAAAGTGATTTATTTTGGTGTGTCATGAAAGGTAGGACCTGAGCTCGATGTTAGGTCTCTTTGGATGCCCTAAGCTCCACAGATAATCTCAGGGGGCATACGTGATGGAATTCAGCATCAGTTTTCCCTGGTTGTGTTGCTGACACAACACCTTTGTCATCGTTCTTTCTCAGGAAAGACAGTCCTGGGATGTGAAAAGATCTCAATTGAGTTCAGAAGGCTTCAATTCAGTTTTTAGGTTTTACAGTCAGGCGAGCATGTTAGGGAGATGGAGTTTTGGTTGGCGGAACGTACAGTTCCAAGTTCTCTCCTTTGTGGTTTTCTTTCTTTACTCCCAGAACAGCAGAACTGTGAGATCCTAGGGCAGGCATGTGAGGGCAGTGGCTGGGAGGACAGGGGGCTTCTAGTCCTTGTCTTAATTTAGGCCATAAGACAAAGTAAAAAGACCGACTGGTCACTGAAGAAAACACAGGGGATTGTGGGTAGTTGGAGGTGTTTGTGTTACAGCTTCTTGGGGCCCCCTCACGGGACTAGAAAAGACTTTGATCACCAATCAAGTAAAAAGAGAACTAGAACTTTAGGCTTACTTTAAATGTATTTGATTATTCTTTCCCATGATGCAATCTGGGGAGGGTTTTTTAATGACTCTTTTCCCCATTGCCCCCAGAGTCTTCCATGGTAAGTTTCTTGACCCACAATGCCTGTGTTCATATCCTGGCTCTGTCACTCTCTCATGCTTTGCGACCTTAAGCCAGTTGCTTAACCTCTCAGAGACTCAGCTTTCTCAACTGGAAAATGGATGATAAGAATACTGAAGTTGGCTGGGCTCTGTAGTCCCTGCACTTTGGGAGGCCAAGGTGAGTGGATTGCGTGAGCCCGCGGGTTTGAGACCAGTCTGGGCAACTTGGCAAGACCTCATCTCTACAGTAAATTAAAAAAAAATTAGCCAGATGTGGCAACGTGTGCCTGTAGTTCCGGCTACTTGGAAGGCTGAGGTGGGAGGATCGTCGGAGTCCGGCAGTTCGATGCTGGGGTGGCCGCGAGTGTGCCACTGCACTCCAGCCTGGGCGACAGAGAGAGACTCCAACTCAAAAAAAAAAAAAAAAAAAAAAAAGTAGTTAAGTCATGTTTATCATGAGGCCTTAATAATTAATACTTGTCAAAATCTTAAAATGATGCATATGTGCTTATCAGGATTTTTGTCATTTTGCTTAAATACCACCCATCAGACAATTTGACACAGGGGCCAAAAATCGTTTTCTACATAGGTACTTTTTGATAGAGCCCTGTCTAGAGGTAGAAAAACAGACTAATCGAACTCTCAAGATTTTCTCACAAATCATAGACTTCTGTGATAATTGTGATTTCAATCTTTGCTACTTTCTCAACTGGTTATTGAACCAGTCCCGGCTCTAATTCTACTTTTTAATTTTTTAAAGAGCATAGTGGATTAGTTCTCCATATGATTTTAAGGGAATTTGAGTCTGTTGCCTAATGTTTTTGAAATCTAAAAACGAAAGGCTGTAAATGTCTTTTCAAGTGCACACCTCTGTGGGCCTCTCTGTCTTCAGTACCAGTTATGAAATTGAAGCTGGGATTAAACTGTAAAATGTCAGTGAACGGTTTGGAGTCTCCTGGAGTAAATTCTTGCACTGTAAGCATTTCTTTATGTGTCTCTAAATTATAAGAAAAGGAGGGGGGTACTGGCACAGATCACCTAGGCAAAGCAATTTACCATGAACACTGCTATCCCGATGCACAACAGGAAACTTATTGAAAACCTAGTGAGTTGAAACAAAGCAGTAGCTAGCTTAACAAAGAGTGTCAAGAGAAGATAGGGAATGAATGAAATTGGCACAAAATTACTGAGAGTACTGAACTTAGCTGTCTGTAAGAAAAACTTTCTGTAAATTCTTGCCTAGGAGTGTCTATAACTCTCCGGGGGAAGTTTGTGCATATGTGTGCAAGCACATGCACACACACACACACACACACACACACACATTTGGCACATGAATTGCAGATAACCTAACCCAACACTAACCTTAACATGACTACAGGAGTAATGTTTTTACCAGAATGAACTACGTTGAACAGTTTCTCCAATGCATTAGTCATGCTTTGACTTTAGACATGCAGGTTTTCTTTCCTTTTAGGCCATTTTAATGCACCAGCTTTCTAATTTGATCAAGGAAAGGAGAACAGTATCATTTTTGAATGCCATAGTTACTCATGCACTCATATGATAGAAAATCAATCAAGTACAATCTATATCAAGGGACTACATAAGTTCAGTAATAGGTGGCTCTATCTTTTATGGGTTCCATTGAATCACCAGAATTGGAAAATCACAGACATATTGATAGAAACAGAAAAAGATAATAATGGTGAAGCCTATATATTGCTTTGGACGCATAGTAGCTTATTAGTCTGCTAAATCTATGGTTTAGTGAATAAAGTAGAGATTAAAGGACATCTGATATTGCTCTTTTACTCTTACTTCTGTTACCATTTCTTTCGAAGACCTGTAAGTTATTTTGTATCTGCCCCCAGGAGGCAATCAATAATGTAATGATGAAGACCTACTTAATGATGTGCTATACTTAGCTGAAAGATTTAGCAAAAAGATTAGGTAGGGCAGTAGTTCTCAAAGTTGGTAGATGCTGTTGCTGAGATCTACCCACGTTGCCCGGCAACCTGTTAGAAATAGAAATTCTCAGGCCTCATTAATCAGAAATTCTGGAGATGGGACCTAGTAGTTTGAATTTTAATAAGTCCCCTAGGTGATTCGGATGCATGTTCAAGTCTGAAAACTGGTGAGTTAGTGGTAGGTAATCACGACTCTAACTGTAGTCTTAGGGTAAAGCTAGACTACTACAGCAAAGAGATTTAGCAAGCATATTATCTTAAGTTTTGCCCCTACTAATAACGAAGGCGTGTCAGACCCATTTTACAGCTGAGAATACTGAAACTCAAAGAGATTAGCTTCACCCAGATTGTGTTTTCTCTTTTTTTTCCTGCTAATCTATGGGATCAACAATGGTGAGCCTCCGCCTCTGAGCAGACACATTCACTTTAAAATGGTTTATGAAGAGTGTTAGGCCTGGAGGTAACCAAGATCAGGATCTAAATACACACTTAACCTTCCAGCTAGACAACCTGTCTCCTCTATTAATTTGTCATATGACCTCAGCAAATAACTTAGAATCTTAATCTTCTCACTTGAAATAGGACAATAATAGTGTAGTTCATGATGTGTCTGGTTAGAAAAAAAGGAGATGGTTTCTCGGGAACTTGGAGTTCCTCAGAGGGTACAATGTCATTTCGTTGTACTTGAGTAAGAATGTAACAACTTGAAGAGTGATGTAAAAACAAAATTTTCTCAATGAGGAATACTTTGAATATACCAGGGAAATCTCAATATAAAATATTATAATTCTTAATTGGAGCAAAAATAACCATATGCAAACCATATCCTCCAATATATTTTGCAAAGGAACAAAAAGAAAGCTCTCTGGAAGCATATATCATAGAACAATTTTTTTCAATGGGAAGAGAATGGATTAGGGATTATATATTTCAGCTGCACCATTCAAAGTTGACATTATTATTTTGGGGCCAGGAATTTTAATAGTAAAGGTGTTTTATAGCTATAAGTGCCTAGCCACAAAACCTTAACCTCATTTACTATATCCAATATTTGATTACATTGAGTTTTTCCTAAAATTAATAATCTTCATTTTCCAAATATAGCCAGCAGTATTTTAAATACAGATTTCCTCTTACATATTTTAATAAACATTTTTACCTTTAGTTACACACAAGAAGTACAACACTTCAAACTAGACACAAAGCTATATGTGCAATGTTTTTTCTACCTCAATTTCAGTTCCCCAAAGAGACAAATTTTATACAATTATGCTACTTTAAAATCAATTTAATTAAAATAAATTACATAAATTAAAACGTGTTGCAGAGAGAAAATGTCTTAATATGTTCATGATTAAGTCTGTGTTGTTAAAGTGTCCCACATCTGTATTTTAAGGTTTGCAGTGATATATAAAGATACCTTTTGGAGTTTTTAGAGGCAGAAAAATAAAAAATGAGAGCTCAGATTTCCTGAGGTTCTCTGAAGGAAGCAGTTTGGCTTTTAGGGCATTTAGAGAGGATATTTTCAGAAGGCACACAGGAGGAAAACAATGGAGAATAGAAACTGCAAACTCAAACACCTATTAGGAAGGTAAATGTGTGTGGGGGGAGGCTGGGAGAAAGGTAATAGAGTATGGTGGGGACTGTGGTAAAGCTGTGAGAGCTCATATCCCAACTAATAGGATTTTGCATCTTAGCTCCAGCTGATTCTTGTCCTGTGGAACTCCAGCTCAGTGTTGCTGGATTTTTTTTTCTTTTTTTTCATTTTAAAGAGAAGCTAGAAATGTGAATTTCTATGTGACATCTCTTAATTTTCAAGTGTTAATGCAAAGGCTTTTATAACAATGGAATCTCTAACATGCATACCAAACGAAGCTTATCTGTGGGTTATGTTTGGCTCGTGGACTTCCAATTTGCACCCTCTGAGAAACAGAGGTGGTGTGTGTGTTTGTGTGTGTGTGTGTGTGTGTGTGTGTGTGTGTGTGTGTGTGTGTGTAGGCAAGATAGAGTGGTAAAGTGATGGGGTTATATTCACTGAGCTGATTAAATATGCTTGTGCATAGCTTTAGTTAACTGTAAGCCAGTATGACATGGCCCTTATTTTAGGAAGAGTGGGCTTGTCTAAATTCCTCCTCAACACTTTCATGGTGATATATTCTCATGGAGTCGTGAAGGGGATGGATGCTTCTGGTCATTTCATTATTTTGGCGAATTAATTAGGGCCATATCAGTTGCCAGCGTATAACCACAAATGATTTCAAATACTTAACTGAGACTTAATACATTTAAATTAGTTTCACGTTATATTGGCAACATAAGCAACTGTGGGCGCAACCACAACTTCATACTTATAATTTAATTGTTTGGTAGACATCCTTGGGCCATGACTTCCCGTAAGAAATGAAAGTCAGGACAAAATGCCCTTTTAATTTTTGTTCTGCTGGGGAGACCTGCATAATTCAGTTGCGGCAGTCTTCTGCTACTTGTGGCTGGTGTGGTTCCTTCTGCTCATAAAAATGAAAACCATCTCACATCATCTCTCTCCAGTCGTCTCGTAAATGTAAATCAAAGAGGGGAAAAGCTATAAAACAAACACCGATACCCACTAGATAGACTAAGAAATAATGGACTGGAATTATTCCTTAAAGAACTTAAGTATAGTACTTTGCATAACAGATATACCTCTCTTTAGTCAATGGATGGATTCCTGAAAAGTTACTTGTAAATCAATTTTGCAAAACTAAATTGTATTTTAAATGCATTAGATGAGTTTGTTGTTTAAAGGAATGCTAGTCCAAATCTTTTTGGAAAACAAAAAGAGTCTTTTTATAAAAATGAAATCTCAAATCTAATATATCTTGGCTCCATGTTCATGGAGCCACTGAGTAAATGTGTCTTCACTGTGGTACTCATCTTAGAGGTAATTCTCTAGCACATGACACCTACTATACTGGAAGTCCTCAAAAACCCTGGTGAGTGATGTGCTCAGAGGGTTGCTTTTAGATTGAACTCTGATTTACATATGCTAAATGCATTTATGAGCAGAGGAGGGGCTGCATCTGATCAAGTTTCTGGGGTTGGGCATGTATTACAGGTTTAAGTGGGATTTAAAGTCCTCTAAGGGAGAAGAAATACCTTTCCATTCCATCTTACGTTCATGGCTGAAGCTCCTATAATGAAAGACAGATGCACAACAGAAAAGCATACATGTTTATTTGATCCAGGACAAGTTTTATTTGTCTATTTATTTTTAGATATATTTTTGAGTCGGAGTCTCACTCCATTGCCCAGGCTGGAGTGCAGTGGCAAGTTCATGATCACCGCAGCCTCAACCTGCTGGGCTCTGTTGATCCTTCCATCTCAGCCTTGCAAGTAGCCAGAACGACAGGTGTGTGCTACCATGCCTGGCTCATTTTTTGATTTGTTGTAGAGATGAGGTCTCACCAAGTTGCCCGGGCTGTTCTCGAATCTGTGGGCTCAGGCAATCCCCTCACCTCAGCCTCCCAAAGTGCTGGGATTACAGGCTTCAGCCACCGCTCCTGGCCAATCCACTACAGGTTTTATGTGACACAGGAGCATTCATAAGAAAATGAAGACCCGAAGAAACAGGGAAACGTGTGTATTTTTGTGATAAGTTTGATGAAGTTGATGATTGTAGAGATTGGATAAAAGGGGTGTGACCCAATGGTAGTTAACTAGGAAGAATTTACCTAGGCCTGCTTGTTCAGATTATTCTCTGTGTTCCACGTCTTCAGAGACAAGGACATTCCTTTCCTCCCAGTCTGGGGTGGGCACTTCTGGCACAGGGGTGAGAGGGTCTTGCAGATCATTCTTTCTACGTGTTATGGCCTGCTTTGTGGGAGAAGGACAGGAGGTCAGAGACCTTCCTGCTTCTGTGGTTTTCTCCAACGCCAAGGTGCCATATTTTGGGGTAGTGTGTCTTGAACCACCCCAGTCCCTTGAACTCTAATAAGATGGTCTTTATTCCTTATTTCACCGACCAAGAGGCCATGCTTATCTGTATATCTGCGCTCCTGCCTCCTCATAGGGTATTCTAATTTGGCACCATAAAAAAAGACATGAAACTCAGCCCATTGTGCAACTTCAACAAAAATTCACATGCAAACAAAGCACACTTTGGCACAGAGGACAGGCAGGTGGGGTATAGACAAAGGGAGTGTTTTTACTGCAGCAACAAAGAATTTCAAACTGAACATTAGATGTCACCCTCCTTAAAATGGTCTAACAACTCCACCACCAGGGAATTTTCATTGTCCAGACTCTGTGATGTCTCTCAGCCTCAAGCCGCTTAGCTATTTTTCTTTTTCCTCTGCTTGCCTCTTTCAGAAAGAAAGAAAAAAAAAATACCTGTATATGCAGAGGAGTTACGTGTTCTTCTTTGTTGCCTTCATACCTGCCATGTCCTCCGATCTCACCTTTTAATCCAAGCCATTCACCAATATATTTTGGAACACAAATAAAATTTCCTCTTGGGAATTTTCAAATAATAAAGCTTTTACCTCCCTGTTACAGGAAGCAACAGTGTCCCATGCAAATTAAGTAGACTTTTAAAAACCTTAGAAATTGTTCTAGATGAGAGGAGACTCTCTCAGAATCCTTCGGGGTCGGAAGAGAGGTTGGTCCCGAAGGCTGGAATGAGAAACGGGTGCAGTCGAGAGTCGAGCTGGCTGCCTTCTTGGTCTCTCCTTGCTTTTGGGGGGCCACACGTCTCTTGTGCTGTTTCTGCTTCCACACTTTATCGTTTCTCTCAGCATGCAGGCTATTCTTGCATCTTTATGTACACAGCGCCACACAGCTCCCAAATTCACAGAAGCCAGTTCCAGATGCCACCTCAGATTTTCAAGCCTCCTCAGTTCCTTCCAGATTCCCTGAAGAGAGGATCTGATGGAGAACCCTGGATCCCAAGCCCGTGAGGCACACGGGGCAGAGTATCACGTAGTAAAAGCAAAGACCTGTGAGCCTACTATGGAAGGTAGAGAAGGACAGCTTTTAGAGAAGAGGCTGAGCTGGGTTCATTCTCAAAATAGACTTAAGTCACCTGTAGATTCAAATCCCAAATCATGACAGTGTATTTGATGACTAGGTCTGTGGTCCCCAAATTTTTTTCGGCATCAGAGACTGATCTTGTGGAAGACAATTTTTCCACGAATGGTGGAGAGGTGATGATTTAAATGCATAACACTTATTGTGCACTTAATTTCTATTATTATTACATTGTAATAAATAAGAAAATAATTATGCAACTCACTATTAAAAAAGAGGTGTAGATGGAAGTGGTAAATAACATAATGGGCAGCCCTCTGGTGGACTAAAATAAGTGCTGGATTCTGTTTTAAAGCCTGCCCCCAGCTGCAGCCGTGTAATTGAAGTCCATCAACTTGCTTGCCACTCACTGATGAAAAGATGTGGGTACAATTCAGGATTAGGTATACAAGTGGACATCGTACAGGTAAAGTTTGAGCCTCCCTTCGGTGCCCACTTGGCCTGGTTTGAGATCAAGTACACTTATGGATGTTGTGTTCCCTCCCCCCTCCCCTCCACCCCAGCAGTATCCCGCTACTGTCAATCCCTTTCTTATAGTATTACGGCAAATGTTCAGGGTCTGCTTATGAGTGAGAACATATGGTACTCTGTTTTTTGTTTCTGTGATAGATCACTGAGTGTGATAGACTCTAAATCCGTCCAACTTGCTGTGAAGTCCATATGTTTGTCCTTTATGACTGCATAATATTCCATTGTGTGCCACATTTTTTTAATCCAGTCCAGTTTCTTTTCCTTTTTTTTGAGTTGGAGTCTCACTCTGTTGCCCAGGCTGGAGTGCAGTGGCATACTCATGGTCACCCCAGTGTCAACCTGCTGGGCTCTGGCAATCCTTTCACCTCAGCCTTCCAAGTATCCAGAACAACAGGTGTGCGCTACCGAGTCCAGCTAATTTTTTTTTGATTTATTGTAGAGACAAGGTCTCGCCAAGTTGCCCAGGCTGGTCTTGAACCTGCGAGCTCAGGCAATCCACTTGCCTCAGTCTCCCGAAGTGCTGGGATTACAGGCTGAACCACCGAGCCTGGTCCAGTCCAGTTTCAATGGGTAGCACGGTTAGTTCCATGTTTTTACTATTGTGAATAGTGCTGCAATAAACATGCGTGTGCAGCTATCTTTTTGTAGAATGATTTGAGTTCCTTCAGGCATGTTCCCAGTAGGAGGATTTCTGGGTCATATGGAAGGTCAATTTCTAGTTTGTTTAGGAATCGCCACACTGTTTTCCATAGAGGTTGAACTAGTTAACCTTCCCACCAACAGTGTAGACGCGTAGCCTTTTCTCTGCATCCTCACCAGCATCTGTCAGTTTTTGTTTAATTAATGATAGCCATTCTTACTGGGGTTAGGTATCTCAATGTGGGTTTGATTTGCATTTCTCTGGTGATAAGTGAGGATGAGCACTTTTTCATGTGTCTGTTGGCTGTCCATATATCTTTTCTTGGGAAGTGTCTATTCATGTCTTTTGCCCACTTTGTAATGAGGCTGTTTGTTTTTTTCCTTTTGGCACATTTGAGTTACTGATTGGGTTTTGATATGATCTGCAAGCAATGGATATATTATGGACTCTGAGTGGTCAAACCTCTCTGCTCATGTTAATCTGTATTTGCAGCTGCTCCCCGGCGCTAGCATCACCGCCTCAGCTCCACCTCAGATCTTCAGGCATTAGATTCTCATAGGGAGCATGCAACCTGGATCCCTCATATGTTCACCATTGGGTTTGGCTCCTATGAGAATCGAATGCCGCTGATGATCTGACAGAAGCCGAGCTCAAGCATGAAGGCGAGCAATGGCGAGTGGCTATAAATACAGATAAAGTTTCACTCACCCTCCAGTCATCTGCTGTGCAGCCAGATTCCTAATGGGCCATGGAGCGGTACTAGTCTGTGACCCTGAGGTTGGGAACCCCTGCCCTAGGTATTATCACAGTGTGGCATTGCTGAAAGCAATCCAATAAATTTTAGAGTAAGACTGCATAATGAGGGCAGGGGTTTGTGAGAGTAAAAGAGAGCGAGGTGACAGAAAAAAGAACCTTGGCTGCTAGTGGGCCATAAACAAGTGGACCATCATTACAGGAGACTCACTGAAAGCAAGTCCAAGAGACAATATGGTTCTGGGCAAAAAAAGAACTGGGGTGTGCACAGGAACTGATTGCATTTCAACTGCGAGAAACTGAGATCCTCCTCCCTGTACTGGGTGTCCTTGGAGAGCAAGATCCAAGGGGGCGTTGCATAGTGTCCCAACAACAGAATGTTGTGGGAGGGCCTCCGTGGTTGCAGAAAGTGGCAGAAGGCCGCTGGCGAGCTTTAGCTCTTTCCTATCTCTTGCATGTACAGATGGAAGAGGAAACAGGCTTTGATTGGGGGTAAAGAAACTTTTCTTGGTCGTATTTAATGGTTTGCCAAAATAGCTATCTATGATAATCGTTTATCTTCTTTTAAGATGGGAGGGGGTCTCCTTTTCTGGATAAATGGAAGACAGAAGAGGCTAAGACTGCTTCCTGAGGTCCTACACAGACTCCACCTGCCTCCCAGTCCACTTTCTATTAGCTGGCATCAAGTCCCTCTTTTCACAAATGGAGTCACGAATCTCAAGTCTCAAATTTCGAGAAAAGAAAATTGAAGGGAACAAAAACACACTAATCTCTCCTGGAGCTCTTCTTTTGTTGAATGTGTTTTTAGTCATGTTTCAAAGTTCCTAGCAAAACATATTTAATTTTTATGGCAAATAGGCCAGTGAACACTAAGAACATTGAAGTAGCCTCACTTTCCTTTCCCAGATTGCTGCCTGGCCTCTTTGAGCTTGGACGGTCCTCGGGCTGGGGCCTCATGAAGACATTATCATCACCTCATTGTTCCGAGCACCTGGCTGTAGAACCTGGAGCGTGAACAATTGCTGAATGACAAATGCTGTAAACACTGGCCTGTCTTGCCTAATTATACAGCTGTCATGGTGCACTGGGCAATTTTTCTTTCCGAAGTCTCTTCCCCTCTGCCCAGCTTCAAACCGCACAGTAAAGAGAAGAATCCACAGACCTCCGCATCAGGGCTCTCAGGGCAACCACAGCGCAGTCAAAGCATCAGGCTGCAGGAGGGGCGGAAACCATTTCTAGAGTGTGGTTGACCCACATGTCGCACTTGGGCTGTCATGTGGGTCAGATGAGGGTGTGTTCCTTGGGGCCCCATGTCAACGTGATGATGACTCGCGCTTTATGTCTTGCTTGTTTGGATGTCGCAGTTCCCTCATTTTGTTCCCTAGCTCCTT
Organism: Carlito syrichta; assembly: GCF_000164805.1. Lineage (NCBI taxonomy): Eukaryota > Metazoa > Chordata > Mammalia > Primates > Tarsiidae > Carlito > Carlito syrichta. The sequence goes on along the minus strand of NW_007256219.1, from coordinate 357,377 downwards.
TGTGTTGGCAGAAAGCAGATCATGACTCTGTAAGGTTCGTGGAGTTGGGGGAAGGGGGGGTGGGCGCTGTTCACATCTAGGCCCGAGTCCTCTGGGGTGTTGCTGGGATCAGTGAAGAGCTGGTAGATAGAATGATAATATAAGGAAGGGTGAGTCAAGGGAAGGAGAACAATGAGAAAATGAACTTCAAAGAGAAAATGAACTGATGCTGTGAAGCTTTATATTTGAGAACCGTTGTAAACATTTTATAGTTCTGAATGCATAATCAAAGGTCACAGCGATCACCCCAGAAGTGGGTAGATGGTAAAAAAGGTCATTACAGATATGTTACGCTATGAGGCTAAAGCTTGTCAGAATCTATCAATCATTCTGGTCAAAAACGATCAGAGATTAGTAAACAGACTTTACATTTTCGGGTACCTTCTCCATTTCCGTTAAATTATATAACATACTTATTGTCATCCATGTATATATGGATTCATGATGGTTTTGGTGGTAGATGGTAAGACTGGTGATTATAGTTTCTTCCTGATATTGGCTTGGAGGTGTTTCACAGATGACCGGGTTTTAAGAACCAGAACAGGAAGGCTGAGGCGGAAGGATTGGTGGAGCCTAGCTGGTCGACGCTGGGGTGACCTTGAACATGTCACTGCTCTCCAGTCTGGATGACAGAGTGAGACTCCAACTTAAGAAAAAAGCAAACAAAGATCCAGGACAACATGGTCTATGTATTCTATTTTCTTATATTTTTTACTGCCCATTCCTAGTCTGCATATAATAGAAGCTTCAGCACCCCTTGATTCCTAGTACACAGCAAAAATATGTTTTATTAAAGTTATGAGGTCAACAGACATAGGACGGGGACCTCAAATCCCCATAATTTATAAAGAATTGTGCATTTATTCTTACATGTTTAAACTCAATCACCTTCAAAACACTTTTTGTTTGATGTAATACACCTAAGATGCCTTTTCCACTGTTCAACAGTTTTTGAACTTGTCAATTTTGATGCCCTTTAAGTGCTTCTGCTGTTTTTATGAATTTGATGACTTTTTTCATCTGGAGATACACACAAAAAAGTTACTCAGGGTGAATGAGGAGAGTGGAACATGGGGGTTATGCTGTTTTTGATCAAAAACTGCTGAACACTCAGCATGGTGTCGGCCAATCTGTTGTCCTGGTAGAAGAAACAGTCACCTCTTTGCCACAAAAAAATTCACTGCTGGACACAGCCTCTCACAACAACACTAGCTTGTACATGGATGCTGATGTGTTCCTAGAACACTCATCTAGCAAGGGAAGCCTGTACTACAAGAGGCCCACTCTCCAAAAATTAAGAAAAAAAAGATAATTTCAATTTTTTTTGGTCCCCCTCATCTATCCAACTGTCCCTTTTATATAAACTCATGAAGCTTCTCCTTTGTGCCAGGATTTTTGCTCAGGTGTGGAGGTATTAAGCTGTGAGAGATTATTATTCCAATATTGAGAACTGGGTTTTACAGAAATTTTGTAATGTATATGTAAGGAGAGAGAGAGAGAGGAGAATGGAAGGGCACAGAATAAAAGGTTAGATTTCTTGTGGATGTGATAGATTTTCCATTCCTTCTCTTCCTGTTTTTTTTTTTTTTTGATTTTTTTTTCATAATCAATATTTTTTATTATGGTTTTGTGAGGTACAGTTAAGGGTTAGGTGTACAATTAGGTTTCATTCAGGCCCCCTGTTGATAAGAGGTGTTTCCTCGTTCCCAGATAGATATATGCGACTGTTAATCCCATCTCCCTCCCCCCACCATAGTTTCCCAGTACTGTCAGTCATCTTCTTATAGTATTACATTGGATGTTCAAGGTCCATTATATGAGTGAGAACATGTGATACTCGGATCTTTGTTTCTGTGAGAGGTCACTCAGTATTATAGACTCTAGTTCCATCCAGGTTGCTGCAAAATTCATGATTTTGTTCTTTTTTATGGCTGCGTAGTATTCCATCATGTATATTACATATGTAATCTGATTTTCTTCTGTGGTTTAATCTCATGATGGTTAGATCAAAGTCTGTAAAGCTCAGAGGGATCATATACATTTATTTTTTCTTTTCTTTTGTCCTTTTTATTAAAACAAAGCAAAACAACCACTTATAGAATGCAATTAGCTTCCTCAGAACCACTATTTTCCATTTTATTTCTAAGGAGTTTTGATGACTCTGATGTTCCAAACTTCTCTTGCAGCTCAGTGAAGCCACATGACTAAGCTCTGACCAACGAGAGAGAAGTAGAATTGAGTGTGCCTTAGAAAGTGTCCTTTAAATAAAATATACACACACATTTTTGTTGTTGCTGTCCCTGCCTCCATTCTTCTCCCTGGAATCCAGACTTGATGGGTGGAGTCCTAGAAGCTATTTTAGACTATGAGTACAAATACTACTTCCTAAGGATGGCAGAGCAATGATATAAAAGATGTGAGCACACCAGCTCTGTGTGCCGAACTCCTTACTTCTTCATGTGAGGGAGAAATAAAGTGTTATCTCTCTTAAGTAGCTTTGTTTTGAGTTTCTGAAACACACTACTGAACCTTATTCTAACTGATCCTGTCTGCTGATTTATGCTGACCATCTTTAGAGACCCTTCTGTGGAAAAGACCTAGATAATTCTAAAATTCATGAAAAAAAAGTTCATCAGCCCTGACAGCTGGGAAAGGGAGCTGTTCAAATGTCAGAGAACCAGAGGAATTACTATTGGATTCAATGCAAGTTAAAACCAAGGATCCTCCCATGCGAAACACTGTCTGGGGGTTTGTGACTTTGTGAGGGCCAGTGGAGGCCATCTTGAGAGCTATGGACAGCTTCAGAACTCGCCCAGGCTGGGGGAGGGAAGGGTCTAGAATGACCAAGAAAGCAGTCCTTGCAGCCGTTTCCCCACCGACTGTCAGCAGAATCCAGATTAGAGTGTTGGGTGGCTTGCTGAACGGGGGCAGCGGCTCTGCAAAAGTCATTTCTTGGGGCTGAAGTGATCTTCACCGAAGCACCTGGGAGCTGCCTAGAGAACCCAGACCAGCAGATGCACAGGTGTGGGCAGTAAGACCGAAAAGCCAGCTTCTGCAGATGTGATAGGCGGGGAGGAACAGACTCCTGAGAGGGCATGTTTCTTTACTGCTGCAGTGAGGAGATGCTGGTGAGGAATGGGCCTGGAGGCTTCAGGGCCTTGGACGCAAAGGGCCCACAAACACTGGAAAGGCATCCCTTGGAACACACAGAATGGTGGTTCCTCCTCCTGGAAGGAAGTTGCCCCACAATTGGTGTAACCGTCCATCGCGGCTTTCTAGAAATGTAGGAGAAATCCTTTAAGTTGGAATTCCCTACTCCCAACCCCGACCCAGAATTCCCAGACCCCATCTCTGTTCCTATGTCCTTCAAGACTGGGGCATTGAGTTTGACTCCCCTAACTCCCACAAATCTGAAAGATGTCCCCTAACTATAACTCACAAAGACTCTCCCATCTTGTTTCAGAGGGAAATTCCAGACCTGTAAAGACTTTTCACTATTTCAGTATGAGAACCATGGGGGGTGGGGGGTGAGGAGAAGAGATCTCGTGGATAACTCCGAATCATAAAGAAATGAGCATATAGTTTAAATAATTTGAAGGAAAATATATTTTGATTGCGTTGCTTTATTATAAATTTAAATCTAAATTTTTATTTTTATCAAGGCAATATATTTAGTTCTAGTTTTTAAAAGCCACTGAGAAATGTATAACGCTAATCTCTGTTTCCTTATTTCCTCTAAGGCAATCACATAACTTTTATAGCTGCTTCCATATTTAACTAACACATTATACGGCTAATTTTTTAGGTGTAGATATTATTTCTTATTGCGGGAATTAGATTCCTTCCTTCATGTTATGGAACGAATGTTTGTGCCCTCCCACAACATGTATGTTGAACTCCTCACCCCCGATGTGATGGTGTTAGCGGCCATGAGGGTGGCGCCCTCAGGAATGAGATTAGTGCCCTTGTAAGAAGAGACATGAGAGCGCTCTCTGCCATGTGAGGACACAAGAAGATGACCATCTGCGAGCCAGAAAGAGGGATCTCACCAGACTTCCCAGCCTGTGGCTTAAAGCACATTTATTTCTCACATTCTGGTGACTGGGAAGTCCACGATTTGGTGTCTGGTGAGAGCCCTCTTCCTGGCTTGCAGATGGCCATCTTCTTGTGTCCTCACATGACAAAGAGCAGAGAGAGCTCTTGTGTCTCTAATATCATTCTCAAAGGCTCCACCTTCATCACCTAACTACCTCCCAAAGGCCTTACCTCCTAAAAGTCCATGGTAATTTTTTATAGCACCCTGAACTAACTAAAACGCTGCCTGTCTCTCTGTATAACCATATCAGCACTGTATTTTATCAATAGCCAGTACTTATATGATCATGATTATGTAAATAATACAGTTGAGTGGCATTTGTATAATTTCCTTTGTCTATTTTCCTTTGCATACAACTTTTTGTTTTGGCTGGAGCTAATAGCTGCCTTCTTTCTGCTTGCTTGTTTAGCTTCCATGTGCCTATAACTAAGTTATTGCTAAACTCTCCAAATAAAATGCCAATCTCCTCATGACATTCAATGGTGCTAGGGTCTGACTCCCTAAGCCTGCCATTCTTCTACCTCCCACCTGGACTGGTTTTCCTTCAGGACTTCTGCACAGTTGTCATCTTGGGCTCTCCCTGTATCATTTTTCAAGAATTCCCTTAGTCTCTCACTGAGTGGGACCTCCAGTTTTCTGATTCCCATGTCTTCCTTTGTCGTGATTTACTCTTTTGTTGTCATGGAGCATATTGGCACGTGGCTTCCTGAAAAAAGAAATGTGGCGGGAACAGTGTTTGAAACCTTGACTACCGGAAATTCTCCTTATTCTACTTTTCCACTGGATTTAAAATCTGGCTGGAATCAGGGCTCTGGCTTGAAAAATCATTGCTGACAGAATGTAGGCCTTGCTCTTTTTATCATTTTGCTTTCAACGTTGCTGTGTCAAGTGTCCTTCTCCACTCTCCATCCTTCCTAAGTGACTGCTATCTCTTTTTGACTCCTCTCTTTACCCACGGTATTCTGAAATTTCACAAAGATATTCCTTTTTGTGGGTCTATTCAACATGCTGACCTCTTGGACCTTCAAAATCTGGAAACCCAATTCCTTTCGATGTGGCAAATTTTATGTTATTATTACTTTGGTGATTTCTTATTCTTTAATTTTCAAGTTTTCTCATTCTAGAATTCTTATTTTTTAAATGTTATGCCTCTTGAACCCCTTCTTTGGTTTTATTAGCTTTTTCCCTCCTATTTTCCATCCTTTGTTGTGTGTTTGTTTTATTTTCGGGAGAATTCCTCAGTTATATTCCTTTCTTTTATAGCATTTTAACTGAATTGAATTGTTCCATGAAATGTTCTTTTAAAAATAGCAACGTGTTGTTATTTCATGTGGCAAAAATCTTTTCTGCTTACTTTGAGACTATTAATACTATATATTTTAAAATCTCCAAGACCCCTTTCTGCTCACTGCATTGTCTTAGTTTCCTCCAAGTGTGTCTTTGTTTATTTTGGCCACCCTTTCCTGTTAAAGGCTTTTCTCAAATGCGTAGTGAGCCTTGGCCAGGTGTTCATATTTAAAATGAAGCTCAGAATTCCTGTGCAAGGTCAGGGTCTGTCAGCTGGTGGCCTTTGAGTGTCATGATCTGAAAGCCTTTTGGGGGAGCCATTTTTCAGGGAGGAAACTTCCAGCCTCTGGTGTGGATAGTGTGTATCTCGTAGCTCAATATTTATTCTTAGCCTGGACCTCGAACCCCATCTCAGTCACCTGTACCTCCAGCTAGGCCTGAGGTCCCTGGCTCTGGGGTCTCAGTTCTTTTGCCTCTCCGGGGAGGAAATCTTCCAGATGAGGATCCCCGTAGAGTAGGGCAGGGCTCTTGGCTGGACAGCTGGGGTGTTAGAGGAGATTCTTGAAAAGATTTCCAAGTATTTCTCCTGTTTTCAGCCTTCCCAGGCAACTCTTCTTTTAGAAGCACCTGGGATTGTCATTTTATGACTCTCTAGACTTGTGTGACACAAATAATCTTGCTAGCTGATTTTGCTCTTTTCTCTAGTCTTAGGGCTCAGTTTTTCGATATACACCTGGACACACACACACACACACACACACAACTAGGATTGTGCTATTCATGGACAAAGGTATATTTAAAAATTATTGAAGAAAATAGAAATACAATTTATATGCTGTTTGTGGTCTTGTGAGTACTGGAAAAACATGGATGGGTTTTATAAAATAAAACCTGTAAGATGAGATGATAATACGATAAACAGATTTGGAACTGATCGGAGAGAGAGGTTGGCAGAAATTTAAAATGGGTTATGAGGAGAAAACTTTTTGAAAGTAAACACTTGAGGACAGAGTTTAAAAATACGATAGAAGTGGACAAACATGATAATAAATCAAATCAAGAGTATGGAATACTGTATTTATTTGATAAAAATCTCCCAGAATGCAGAGGTTAATGACAAAGAAATACGAACCACAAAAGCTGAGGTAAGTCATTTGGAGGTTGTAGTCCTGAGATTGTGAGAGCGCGTGTCACTAAAGAGGGTGTCAGAATAAATAAAAAGGAAACAATATTTGGAAAAATTAAATGATACTTGGCCAGGCTAGTGAATAAAGTTCAGGTTTTGTCAGATGGATGAACTCAACACATCCCAGAAAATATTAATTAAAATAACTCACCAAATAGATGTATGCAGATGACCGTCTTAAAGCTCAAGGGGAAAAACAATCTGACACGGATCCAGGCAGACAAGACTGGTCGTCTATGAGAGATCGAAACCAAACCAAACCAAGCATTCAGCTTCGGGCTTCCCCTCCCCCATGATAAGAGACACTAGAAGACTGTAAAGTGATTTCCTGTTAGGTTTAAATGGGAAAAAGTATTGTCACCAAAGACTTCCATACTGTAGCTAGATTTTATTCACATAAAAAAAGGTAACAGAAACACTTTATTGGATATATGATGACTCCCAGAGCATACATTACAGGTACACTTTCTTTTAAAGATATATGCAAAACTTTTCCAACAACTAAGAAATGAGTCCACATACCTTCTCACACACACACACACACACACACACACACACACACACACACTCAGGCATAGGGAAGTAACTAAATGTAGAAAGATGAGGACTATCATTGTAAAAGCAGAAATTCAAATCATTTTAAGTTAAGGAAACAACAAAATGCTTATACTCAAAATATGCATATTTTAAAGTGAGAGTGATTATTTGAAAACAAGACATGGACCTCAAATCCTGGACTATAGCACAAAAACTGGTAGGAAGAAGAGAAATTGTAACTTCCTCCTCTAAGGAATCTATTTCTGTCTAAAGTGAATCATTAGAGGAAAATAAATGATTATGCAGAGTTGAAAAATGTTATTTTAAGTGAGAGGTTAATTTCTTATAACTAGAGTGGAGAAAAAGAAATATAACTTGAATAAAGTAGAAAACAAAACATCAGGGAAGAATTGAAAAAACAGAAAGCATAAAGAATGACAAGAAAATTTCAGGGAAACATGAGCTTTCGTGGAAAATGACGCTGTCTCCGTATAGTACACCCTTCTAGGTCATTTAATTCTAACCACTAGTTGTCTTTGAGTTAGTTCGTAAGTATAAGTTGCTGGTAACTGATAGCAATGCTAAGTAATTCTTGCCCATAAACACGAAAATTCTGTCCTAACCTGGTTCATTGACCCACCTCCAACTTCCCCTCAAAAACCAACTTTGTCCCCATTTGGACATTCATGTCGTTTTTCCTGATCTGTAAATATGTTTGTTCTTAAGACTCCCTTGAACTGGTTATGACATTTGTCTGGTTCCCTTAGGAGTTAAATAAAATCTTTAGCATCTGTTCATTTCTGTTAGAGTCATGACTGGACTTTTTGGGAAATTTTTCTGTTAGCAAACCTGGTCAGTTCTGATTAGTATAAATTAGTTAAATTCTGAGCAGAAGAAAAATAGAAATATCAGACAGAATTACAATGGTATAATCTTTTTGCTGTACTAAAGAAATTCAGAGGGTATAAACATGAAAATTTGAGTGAATATATGTTCACTAAGTTCAGACACGAGAAACAGGGTTAGCAACATTAGTATACAACTGAATAGAATTTATGTTGTTATGATAATTAGGACAAATAAAGGCAATGAAAGTATTTAAAATTTCAAACCACAATGAATTTATACTTAATAGGTTCTTAGTAGATCATTGGAATAAATAATGCAGAAAATGCCAGAAAAACAAGGAGAAATAGTCAGATAAGAAGCCCTACTAGGATTGTCCTCTCTACTTAACACAGAGAGCAGAATAAATAAACACAAGATATCCAAATCATATAAGGTTTCTTTTTTGCAGAGTAGGTTTGCAGTCTCAGAAAGTTTTATGAAGCCAGAACAAACGACGATGTTCATTTTTTAAAAGCGATCACTATATTAAGTAGACAAGCTCATCGTGTCCGGAATCCTTCCATGTCTTTGACTTTGACCTTGAACTCTCTCAGCTTACCTTCGAAGCCTGTGTAAGCAACTGATAGATTGCTAAGCAAGTCTAAGGAGTGGTTTTTTGAAAAAAACAAAAAAGAAATTAGACAGACCCCTAGATAATACAATGAAAATAAAAACAGAAAATAAAGTGGCCATGTATGAATTTATTTCTTATTCGATTAAAAATGAAGAAAAATGCCAAGGAAGTTATGTTAGAGCACCAGTTATAAGCTATAAAGCTGAAATAATCTGTTCAAATATGTTGTATCTTATGTTTATTTAATCAAATGCTAGGCTGCCGTTAAGAAATAGATTGTAGAGGAATACCCAAATTTAATGGAAAATGTTCACAGCTTGTTAGAAAGTGGAAACAAGCTGAGTTCGGTGGCTCAGCCTGAAATCCAGTGCCTTTGGGAGGCTGAGGTGAATGGATTGCCTGAGGCCGCGGGTTCGAGACCCGCCTGGGCAGCGAGACCTCATCTCTACAGTAAATCAAAAAATCAGCCAGGCGTGGTAGCGCATGCCTGTAATTCCGGCTACTCGGAAGGCTGAGGCGGAAGGATCGCCGGAGCCCAGCGGGGCGAGGCTTCAGTGGCCGGGAGTGGCCACCGCACTCCAGTCTGGGCGACCGAGTGAGACTCCAACTCAAAAAAATAAAAAAATAAAAAAAAATAAAAAGAAAGTGGAAACAAAAGAAAACCCAAAATGTGGGGTCTAATTTTACATTGCTTAAAAAATGTAAAATTCATAAAAAATTTATAAAAGATGTAGACATAACTGTAAAACGTATGACAAAATGTATATCAAAAGATCAAAAATTGATTTTTCTCTGAGTTGAAAGATCAGAGGTTTTTTTCGTGCTCAGATACACGTTCCACCTTCACACTGTAAAGACATACAATGAAAAGGTTTCCAATGTGGATGTCTGTGTTAGGAATGCCTTCCGTGGACCCCGTGACCCACTCTCCCCTCCCTAGGACCTTGCCCAGGCAGTCACACGAATGAGGAAGCCAGCCCCGTGTCACCCCTGGGCAGGCCAGCCGCTGATGGGATCAGAGGGACACGCCTGCTTCAGGCTGAGCTTATTAGATGCTCTCTACTGAGAACTCCAAATGGATTCAGAGGCACACATCCGTTAGCTGCGAGAAAGAACTGTAGAAACAAATCTGAGGAGCAGGGGCTGTTATTTGGGTGTGGCCATTCAAAAGTCATTTGTGCTGCTGAGCAGGCAGGAGAACGCGTCTGCAAAGAGAATCAACAATAGTAACAACAACAGCCGGGCTCAGCGGCTCAGCCTGTAATCCCAGCGCTTTGGGAGGCCGAGGTGAGAGGAGTGCCTGAGCCCGCGGGTTGGAGACCCGCCTGGGCAACTTGGCGAGACCTCATCTCTACAATAAATCAAAAACTAGCCGGGCGTGGTGGCGCATGCCTGTAGTTCCAGCTACTTGGGAGGCTGAGGCGGAAGGATCGCCGGAGCCCAGCAGGTCGAGGCTGCGGTGGCCGGGAGCGGCCACGGCACTCCAGTCTGGGCGACAGAGTGAGACTCCAACTCAAAAAAAAAAGAAAAAAAAAAAAAAAATAGTAACCACAACAACAACGGATGCCATTTATTGTGTGCTCGCCATGGGCCAGGCAATCTTCTAAGCACTTTACATGAACTAACCCAGGCACATCTAACTTTTAAGGTAGATCGTGAGCCTCACTTTACATGCAAGGAAACCAAGACACAGAGAGATTAGAAGGATTGGAGAACAGTGCAGAGGACAGAGAGGAGGGACCGTGTGGTCTCAGAGAGACAGACTGGAAAAGTGGTTCTCTCATGCCTCAGGGCTCTGCAGGTCCGAGTTCTAGTCCCCTGTGAGGCCCGTTTGTATTTCTTGCCCTCTGTCTTTAGGAGATTACTCTGACTCCTTAAGCTAAACTCCTTGTTCTCCACAAGCTTGAGTGGATAAAAGTTTTTTGCAGTCTGACAACCCATGGCTATGAGTGTAAGCTAGGGGTGACTACATATAAAGTGTCTTTGATATTTTCGAATTCTTTCCGTGTTATCTTTGAATCCAGTCCAACAGAGGAAATAAAATATCGCTGGAATCTTTCACAAACAACCCCGTACAATAAGTGGCATCTATTCTCCCAACTCACAAATAATTCTAGAAAGTATTAAAAATATGCCCATTAAAAAGGTGTTCATTGAAAAACAGCCCTTGAGAGATTGAGAAACTCTCTAGGCATGCTTTCTTCTTCCCACAAAATGCATACTTATGAAACTATCTATCCACAATTTCAGGGAGAGTTCATGTATTCTAGCGTGGCTACCAACTTCTGGATTAGAGGCTATTGCTTTTTTAAACATTGTGTTTTTTCTAAGTTTACATATTTGTACAGCTTTGAGTTAGCTTCATCTAACCAGAGTGTTGAATGTTTTAATAACTTTTAGTGTAGCTTTGCCAATCTCTGGATGGAAAACATTTGAGAGGAGCCAAACGAGCATTGCTGGGGAAAGAATACAGAGACAGAAGCTTCAAAAATGACCCATTAGTGCCAACAAAAATACTTATTGTAAGGTGTAAAAACTGGATAAGTAACTTCCTTTTCTGAGACCCAACACTTGAACTCTTTTTTTCCTAGCTTTTTGGAAATACAGTAGATCCCCCTTATCTGTGGAGAATATATCCCAAGACCTGTCGAGGATGTCAAAACCATCCATAGGATCGAGCCCTACACAGAGTAATTTTTTTTTCCTACTCATATATACCTATGATAAAGTTGAATGTGTAAATCAGGCACAGTAAGAGATTAAAATAAAAACTAATAGTAAAATAAACCAATGATAACAATATGCCAACATCACTACTCTTGCACTTTGGAGTCATTATTAAGTAAAACAAGGATTTTACTTGAACACAAGCTCTGCGATCCCGCGACAGTCGGTCTGATAACTGAACCTGCTACTAAGTGACTCACAAGTGGGTAGTGTAGACAGCCTAGATACACTAGACTCAAGGATGATTCATGTCCCAGGCGGAATGAAGTGGGTTGGTGTGAGATTTCATCACACTACTTAGAACGGTGAACAATTTAAAACTTATGAATTGTTTATTTCTGGAATTTTCCATTTCATATTTTTTGAACTGTGGTTGACTGTGGGTGACTAAAACCACAGAAATTAAAATCGTGGCTAAGGGGGAACTACTGTGCTGAGATGCAGAGAGTTTTTTTTTAAATGAAAGATTTCTCTTTCTGGGGATAATTTGTGTTTCAGTGTGATGTTTGACAAAATTACTGAAAACCAGATAGATGCCTTGGAGCAGAAGGATGTGCTTTTTTTCCCCTGTGTTTCTTATTTTGGTGCAGTAATGGCTCTGTAAAACAGCTGGGTGGATATTCTTACATAGAGTTCTCAAAGAAAATCCAGTGGCCAAATATCCAGTTGAAAAGAGAAGCATTCAGTGAATCATCTGGATGTTTTGTCTACACGAGGGAAAATCTGTGGATGTTTCCAAATATTTGAGAAACTATTTGGGAACATCCAGATGTTTGGCCTTATGCAGCTCAAACATTCAGATGTTTGATAAAATCTGCCCCTTTTCCACCCGGATGCTTTGGCGTCAGGTAGACTCAGCCTTGGTTATAATTGTTACAAATGGTTCACTAGTGCCACGGAAAATTATCTGAAGGAAAAACCCCCAAATGTGAAGGTTATAGATGATCATAAATACTAGTAGTGTGAAAAGAAGGAGGGGAACGCATCGTTGACCAATCAGGTTGAGGCATCACTAATAGAAATTGTCAACGGTAACATTCTTTTGTGGAGGGTCTAATAATTAGGAATAATAAACATAAGCTGGTGGCCCTCACTGATTAAAAGGAAGCCAGTAGCATTTGCAGTGTCTGCAGAACTTGAAAGACGTGGAAGGGGACGTCCTCTGCTTTGAAATGAGTTGAAAATTCTAAGCTTCATGGAAAGAGGTCGAATGAGAGTTCAGTTTCCTCCTCTTATTTTATTGGGCTCAGTCTAATGTGACCCTGCAGTGTCTCCGATTACAATGTTCTTAAACTTGTGGGAATCAGCCTAATAAAAACACTCCAAAGAAATACAGCTCATCCCTCAGCTGTGGGCCGGCTGTGTAGATTACCATGGTGTAAGAGTCAGGGTCTGCCTCCAGAAAGCAGACTCTGTTTCTACACAGCGGTAACATGAACTTCAATGGAGGCGTTACATCAGAAGACCATGTTTTGATTCTAATTAAGATTCTAAAACCTGATTTTTAGCCAACTTGTTGTTGGTGAAAAAACAACCATGCCATAAATAAAATAGCCACAGATGGACCAGGATATCTGTTATGAACAGCCATCAAAAAATGCTTTTCTTTTAATTGATTGATACTGAACAAAAGTAGTATTCAGCCAAAACCTTATTGCCAGTCCTGTTGCAATTATTTTTTTAACCAGTTCATCGCTACATTCCAGGGGAATGTCAAGATACCCCGCTGAGGTGCCTGGTACAACCTCTGTCACTGATATGTGTTTGACTTTGGATACCAAGTTTGACATTGTTCAAGAAATTAACCTCTTTTATACTTGAAAAAACCTAGCTGTTGGAAAACAACCTAGATGTGGTCTGGGATTCTTAAAGTTAACAGTCTTCAGAGAACCTGGGATTGGGTTGTACTTAGAAATAATAGGGTCTGTTGTTATTAGTAGGTTAGGAATGACCGTTGCAAAGCCACTGTTCATTTTTCAAGGAACTTATCCAGGGACTACAGAAAAAAGAAGCAGAGCTTAAACTCAAAAGAAGCACTCAATATTTTAAATGGCTTTCTGTAGAATTTTTTTTTTTTGAGTTGGAGTTTCACTCTGTCACCCAGGTTGGAGTGCGGTGGCACACTCACGGCCACCCCATCATCAACCTGCTGGGCTCTGGCTATCCTTCCGCCTCAGCCTTCCAAGTAGCTGGAACTATAGGCACTTGCTACAATGCCTGGATAATTTTCTTTTTATTTATTGTGGAGACAAGGTCTCGCCAAGTTGCCCAGACTGGTCTCAAACCCGTGGACTCAGACAATCCACTCGCCTTGGCCTCCCAAAGTGCTGGGATTACAGGCTGAACCACTGAGCCTGGCCATGCTTTCTGTAGAATTAAACTCTGGTTTAATTTGAGAAAGCATCTCAGGAATTTTTCATGTCAGAACAAAAGTTACCTAAGTATGATCCAATTAGAAGACAAACATATTTTTTAATACCTATGATACACTCAGTATTGTTTTTGTTTTAAAAGAAACAGCACACACGACTTTGGTTCTGAAAATGCTTTCATTAAAGGTGGAAGATGAAATATAATTATTATCAGACTGTGTAGATTCAAAGGAGCTTGGCATGACTTTTCCCTCTGATGACACTGATACTTTTCACCCTTAGATGCCAACTAAACAGAAAAAATTTCCCACAGTGGCATGTTCAGAAGCGTAATAGAAGAATTGGAAATGCTCCGTGTCAGTTAGAAAGACTTTGGGCATCACTGGGAATGCATGAGACAGCGTAGGAACATGCTAGAAACAGATGGCGTGGGTGAGAATCCTGGCTTTGTCTCTTCTAGTTTTCTGACCTCACACAAGGAATATAACATCTCCATGACTCAATTTCCTCATCTGCAAAATGAAGATGGTAAGAGTAGGATAGGATTGTAGCCAGGATTTAATAAGGGGGTATATGTAAAAGTCTTAAATCAATGCCGGCTATGTAAGTGTCTTTTGAACCCAAAGTATGTACACCATTAAATAAAAAGTTGCATGAATACGTGCGATGAGAATGGGCACTGAATAAGCTATAGCATAAGAGGCCGTGATCAGAAATAAAATGAGATATGTTTTGACACATAATGATCTTCAAAAAATGGGGTGGCAATGAGACATACACATGTGTCTGCAGAAAATGTGGTGAGGAGGTGGGGGGGTTGGGTAAGGGAGATCAATCTCTCAGCTTTCAATTAGGATTCTGTGGGTGGGGAAGAAAGGGAAAATTCACAGGGAAGGAGCGGGCTGATATTATTATTATTTTTTTTGATGCAGCATTCCAGAAAACATAATCAATGGCACTCATCCAGTTCCCATTTAGTAACCAAAGAACTAACTGCAGCTGTTTTTTATGCCTGGTGGTGCCAGTTTGATAGTGTATAATCATATTTGCATAAAGATAAAAAGGAAGGTGTTATAGAACACAGTTAAGCCTATGGTTGCACCATGAATTAAAGGTAATTTCAGACTAATTAGGTATAATTTGTTAAGGAATTCTTCCCAGCAATGATGACTCTGATTTTGTAATTACAGGACAATGCTTACTGTGGCTTTCAAGGCAGGAGAAAGCTCACCCGAGGGGGTCGTGTCCCATGCTAGGCAGATCTAATGGTGCCACAAAAGACAGGTGTTTTGTCAGATTTCAGCCACACACTTTCACACCTGCAAAGCATTAACCACGGCAGCGATGTTAATAAAGACCAGGTGCCTGTTCTCCAGCCTAAATGAGGAACTGGCATGAGATTTGCCGTTTGCTACCTGACGTCTACCCCGTGTCTCTGAAGGCTGTCTTCCTGGTTGAGGGGGGCAGTGGACTGGGGCGAGTCGGCTTTTGAGTGGTTTCGCCGTGGTTCTTTGGCACGGGGGGATGGAGGTCTCGAAACGCTGGCCTCGCATGATGGCGGTGACCCCTTTGCCCACCCGTTGAGTTCCCTGTCAGTTCCCACCCTGCAATAGTGGAAAACATTCTTCCAGCTCTAAGTGTCTCCAGGCTTTTTTGTGCCGCTACCCCTTTTGTGCAGAGTTCAGCCTCCCAGAGTCCCAAAAAGAGCTGATCTGCACAATCTACAAAATGGATTTCTGGAAAGTGCTGTGTTATCAGCTGCTACCAGAGAAAGTTTGATTGTAGCTACTTGAGTCTTTTCAAACTTGAAGTTTTGCCATTCCATCCGGAAATGAGTAATGGAGGCCTTGAGCAAGATTTTTCACTTTAATAAAACACAAGGTTTTCATTGTGTGGGGCTACATCGTTTTAATGCTCTGTTATGAAATACAAAATCTTTTTCTCCCTCCCTTAAAAAAAGGTCTCTGCAGTGAAGCTTTTCCCTCCTCTTTTTTTTTTTTTCCTTTCCTTTGTTTTACTATTTTGAGCTGCAGTTGTCTGCTCCCTGCAATTTCCAGCAGTTAAGTAAAAAGTTTATAGATATATTTGTAACTGCACTCTGGAATTAACAGTGAGGAAAAGAATGAGCAGGCCTAGGTTCTCAGCAGTATAACTAACTCATTACCAGTGACTTCTGGCCCATGACAAAGCAGCCTCTTTACCTTGGGAGATGGGAGAATGGAAAAATACCAAGATGTTTGACACTGGACTTAAATTCCGGGTCCTAATTAAGTTAGAAAAATAATGGAATCACAAAATGTTAGAGTAGCAGATCTGTGAGTGGAGAGGATGCTTTGAATCCAGACTTTAATCACTGAAGGGAATGCTCTGGGTAAACCGTCAGATGTTGAAACTTATACTCTTGGGGTGACGTAGCTTCAAATCCTTCAGTCCAGGTCACTTTGCAGTGTTTTTCAAGGCGTGTTTGCAATGAGCTTGAGCAACATTTTCGAGAGGCACCCCTTGAAAGGTACCAGTACAGCCGGGGAGGTCTTTCCAGAAAACTCTGTCTTTCCGTCTCCACATTCCCCCACCGGCAAGTAAAGCAATTTTATTTTTCAATGTCTTTTATTGTTTTAGTGTCTATCAGTGATTTAATATGAAGAATGATAGGGCTATTGCAGAGAACTCTATCATATGGCAGAAAACACTTATGCTTCTACTAAGTACTTAAGTATTTGGGCAAATCCAAATACTGCTTGTAGACAAGGTTAGCCATGTATTCAGAAACTCCTAAGTCCCCCTCTGTGCAAAGATGTTGGGACCTTTGGACAGAGCCAGAAATCACATATTTTTCAGTGTTTCTAGCAAACTCAGAAATCACATATTTTTCAGTGTTTCTAGCAAACTCAATGTCTAAAGCAAATGAATTGCTTTTGATTAATGCTACTAAAAATTTGGACTATGGACACCCACCAGAGAACTCAATTTCTTTTATTTCTTTCTTTCTTTATTTTAAAGATGTGAGGTACAGTTCAGGGTTAGGTATACAAATGTACCCTTGTTGATGAGGTGTGCTTCCCTTCCCCTCCCCTGGCAGTTTCCCACTACTTCCAATCCTTTTTTTTTTTTTACAGTATTATGATAATTGTTTAAGGTCCGCTTATAAGTGAGAAGATGTAATACTCAGTTCTTTGTTTCTGTGAGAACCCAATTTCAAATCAACCACTCCCTAACCTTATCAAAAACCCATCTCAGATGGGTAATTCCATTCCTGTAATTCCAGCACTTTGGGAGGTCAAGACAAGAGGATTGCTTGAGACCAGGTGTTCGAGACCCACCTGAGAAACATAGTGAGACCTCATCTCTACAAAACAAAAAGTAAAAAAAAAAAAAAAATCACTTGGGTGTGGTAGTGTGCACCTGTAGTCCCAACTACTAGGAGGGCTGACGTGGAAGGCTCACCTGAGTCCAGGAGGCCGAGGCTGCAGTGAGCTGTGATTCAGCTTCTGCATTCCAACCTGGGTGACAGAGTGACACCGGGTTAAAAAAAATAAAAAATCCAGCTGAGATCATTGGCGTTCACGAGACTGTCTTGTCTCAGGCCTTGCTACTTAGTGTGTGGTCTGTGGACTGGCAGCAGTGACGTAATCTGGGAGCCTGTTAAGAATGCCAAATCTCAGGTCCCAACTCAGACCTGATGAATAAGGACCCATACTTTTATTTTATTACTTTTATTGTTTTTAGAAAGGTTTATTTGGCTCACTTTCCAATGACTTGAAAAGGCAAAGACTGGGTGTTCACATCTCAAGTGAGGGCCTCGGACTGCTTCCACTCATGGCAAGGGGGTGAAGTGGAATGGCTATGCAGAGACACAGGGTGAGAGAGGGACCAAAAAGAGCAGGGAAGGTGCCTGGCTCTTTCCAACAACCAGCTCTCTCTGGAGCTCTAGTGAGGGATCTGTCCTCCCATGAGACCCTGCCTCCAACATTGGGGGATCCAATTCTGGCATAAAGTTTGGTGGGGACAAAAAGCCATATCTAAACTTGCAGTTCCTGGGCAAGCCCCTCGGGTCCCCTCACACTGTGGGAGCTTTACTGTCTTCTCAATAAATCCTGCTTTCAAAAACAAACAAACAAACAAACAAACAAAAAACCTCTCAGTTCCTAAATGGTTTATTTTTCCTAGTATCATTTTTTTTTTAAGATGTAGGAAGTTATACAAAGGAAACATTGATTTCAAATATGGCTCTTCTCTACTTAGAGTTGAAGTCCTTGTAAATTAACATGATAAAAAGAAGGCACTGAGAATCCATGCTTTTAAAACTTCCTCTATTGTTGAGTTGATTCATGGACTCATATGTTTATTAAATTTTGGATAGCATTGTGATCATGTATTCCTCTAGATCAAAAACTCTTACTTTGTGATCCTTTGAGGCCACAAATCTGCCTCAGGTTTATCCACTCTACAGCAATGAAATGCACAATTGAATCCGTGTGGCTGTGTAGATCAATTTCTGAGTGAAGAGTTCATAATTTTTCAGCTTTTCCAAAATGTTGCAAACTATAAAAATAAAGAACTGCTATTTGATATTGGCCAAGCACTACTCTGGGTAGTATGCTGGGTTAGAATTCTAGCCATAAAAATTCTATCATAAAATTATAATTGGATTGCATTTTCTCAGCTTCTGTTGAGTGTAGGTAAAACAAAGTTGCTTTTGCATCTTCTGCAAACAGCTGTGCAAGTTTGTCCACAGTATTGTCCAGTATCACTTATTCAAGTTTTAGGACACCAAAAAAAGTTCCTGATGAACCATGATACTTATTTTCTGTCAGAAAGTGAGCACTATATAATTCCCTGTCTCACCCTGCCCCTTCCTTTTTTTAATGTTATGGGCCTCAAAAACATTTAGAACTAAATATGGCACTCAATTACAAAACTCCCCAAAGACAAAATTTCTGAGACAGACCTGTGAAATAGTTAATGAAGACTGCACAGAGGGGTTAACAACTGATTTGTGCTGAAAAGTGAGGACTGTCAAGGAAGGAAAAGTCAAAGGAGGGTGTTTAACCTAGCAAACGCAGAGCTAACTACACGCCTATGAGGGCTGGAGCTTCTATGTCGTTCTCGTTGCTTGCTTTCTCCCATTAAGTGTGGTGCCTGGCCACAGTGACTTGGTAAAAGTCTTTTGTCAGACAGACGGATTGGTTTAGCAAATACTAAGTGCCAACTCTGTGGTAAAGTGAAATTGTAATTCAGATTTAGAAGTCTTAAATCCGTCTGTCTGTGCTCCAATTCCAGGTCTCCTGTTCAAGGGAACTTTGGCAAATTTCTTATGCTCTCTGTGCCTAGGTGTTTTTCAAATATAAAAGGAAGATAGCAATGACACCAAAACCACAGGCCTGTGATGAGGGTTCTGTCAGTCAGTGCCTCTACATTCTTGAAACAGTGCCTGGCATGTAGTAAACACTCATTAGTGACTTTTACTAGGTACCTGGCACTTTTCTAGGCTCTGGAAAAATGAGGATACGACAAACACCATCCAAGCCCTCGTAGTCTTTTATCGTATCAGGGGAAAATAGATATTCAGTCATCAATGTTATAATTAATCACTTTAAATTGTGATACATATTATGGATGGAGAATCACAACCTGCTGTGAGAACTGATCAGGGCTGGGAGGTCAGGCAGGCTTCCCTGAAGAAGTGAGGTTAGGCGAGGGAGCAGAGGGAATTGGAGAGAGACAACCAGGCCCAGGTCTGGAACCCAAGAGTGGGTAGGTAAAGCGGGTGGGAGGAAGCTGATGAGATAGACGGGGCCTGTGTCATGCAGTGTCTTGTGAAAGGTTTTGACCTTTAAGAACTTTGAGGTGTATACAAAGGGTTTCTAATCAAGGGAACGACACGAGTGGGTTTGAATTTTTAATGTATCACTCCAACAGGCGTGTGGAAAATGGGTTGTAAGTGAAATAAGAGCAGAAGTGGAGACACCAGTGAGGAAGCATTTACAGTTCTGTGTGAAAGATTTGATTGGAGCTTGTTGGTGGATGCTGGCAGTGAAAGATAAGGAGAGCTGGATACAGGCAAAGTAAGGAGGGAAAGGTGCTCGATGGAGTCCTGATAGAATTATATTGTTTTCCTTTCTTTTTTTTCCCCCCATCAAGATGACAAGAGAAATTCAAATGTGATTTTTTCCCCCCCAGATTTCTTCATTCTATAGACACGGACCCATCGACTGTCACAGGTTTTTCCATAGCCTCATATATGACCCTGAAGATCTTCCTATAGATCAGACTTCTCCTGTCTATTGCAGAAGGAAATTCATTTATACTAGAAGACAAAGGCTCTATTCTTCTCTGCTGACATTTTGTCAAAGCTGTTGAAGTTCTTTGAGGTGTCTAGAGTAGGACTGGATACATTCTTACCTTTGCTTTCCTTAGTCAGAAGTAATACAAGCAATATACTCTCATGACTAGGCTAGACAAACTTTCTGGTTTGGTTCTGCTCCTTCAGCACTAAGCAGGTGGTGATAGATAATAACAAACACACTGTGTATATAATCCCTGTTCTTGGTTCATCTGGGGATGCAAGCAGTAAAGTGCCCATGTATCCAGAATCCCTAATTTTTTTTTTGCTTTCTACAATGTCTTGGGCATATCTAATCTTAATTCAGAACTTCCTCTTCCTTCTTTCATTCTGGAGAGGAGGACATGATAGCAATTGTTATTCCCCCCCCCGACCAAAGAGAAAGACTATAGTTATAAGAAGGACTCAAAACAAACTTATCAAGTAGGTTATAATATTAAGAGTAATAAAATGGTAATTATAGTTAACTATTAAAGAAGCTACCACCTACTAGATGCCTGTACTATTATTCCCAGTTTCCTAGGAAACCAAGGCACTGTATCAGGTTTCTGTTGGCCCTAATTCTGAAGCAGCACCCACTCCTTGGTTCTGCAGGATCCTCCCAGCTCTGTTCTACCCTGTACCCCCATAATCTCATGTCTCTTGTGTTTCTACCTAGAACTGTCTGTCCTTAAATACTGTCTGTTTCCCACTCGTTTTTCCCCAGGCTACTTTCTTCTGTCCTTTGTCTCATTCCCTTTAAGGTTTATCTCCTTAAGGTGATGACCAAGAAAATCAGAGAAAGGAATGCGTTAATGGGTGTGAATGACTTTCCTTTTTCTCTTGCCTTGGCATTGTCTGAGAACACAGTGAAGGAACCCTAGGATGTGCCTCTAACTGGCAGACAGTCTAGCACCTTGGGACGCGCAAGAGGACAAAAATATTTTTTCAGACCCCGTTAGATGATGTCCTCTTGGTGGCACCCATGGCTCAAATTTCTTCTTTTTTTTCTTAAGTAAATAAGGGGAGGGCCTTGAGCTTCTGGCCCTCACCCAGACCAGGTTTGTACAGCCCTGAAGTCTGAGCTGAATTCTGCCATCTCTCCAGCAGCACTTAATTGTTTTTAATTATCCCTCCACTGAAGCCGAACCATCCCTCACCCAGGTCACACCACAGAACATGGCTCATAAGTTTTACGAGCCACCTTGTGTATCCCATCCATGTGTGTAGCCACCTTTTCCGACTGTGAGCAATTCATCAGCCAGCTACCCTCTTCCCTGACAGGGTCTGCACACTCGTAGTAGGGAGAGGCTGTTCTTGGTATCACTCTGTTGACTACCTTTGTACCAGGGAACCTGGGCCTGGGCTTGAGACTTGAAGTTTAAATCTGAAGGTTGCACAGGAATTGAACTTTAGAATCGTCTTCTGTTTCTTCATCTATGACGATCATCAGATTTGACAAAACTAAAGGGACTTGGAATTTCCTAAACCCAGTTCTTTTTCGGCTAAGCTGTGAATTCTCACTCTGAATCTCTATTGAGAGCTCAGGTGTCAGGTCTGAATCTTTATTTGAACTCAGTAAATACTTGCAAAATTCCCGAAAAGACCAATATTTATGGGCAGGTTGGATAGTGAGGGTCCTTACTTACAAGTGGATCAGGCAGAAACATGTCAGATGCACCATATTTTCCACTGGCCCTGCGCTGCATCTGAGATATCCTCATTCATTCATTCATTTATTCCTCAGTTCTTTGGAGTGAAGCTTGGAGAAGGGAGGTGGAGAGTTTCCAGCCAAAAAAACTCAGTGGTTTCATTCTGAGAATTTTGACTCCCCCCGCAACTCTGGATTGACCAGGAAGATATTTAGGAACATGTATCAGTTATCAGGAAAGGATACGAGGCAAATGTACAACTGATCATTCATCTTACCGTAAATAAATTGATTAGATTAGCTGGATGTCTCAAGTAGCCCTAGATGACAACAGTGCTTCCCAAAGAGTGTACGGGTACCACAGAACTTAAGCAAGATGGTTTTTAGAGGTACCTAAGTGAATGCTTTTAAAAATTGTTCTAATCTAGTATTTACTTCGAATATTTTATTGTTTGCAAGGGTTCCATGTAGCAGTGATGAAAACTTTTCTTTAAAAATGCATGCATTTTAGTTGAGAAAAGTCATTAAGGAAAATAGTAAGTAAACAGTCATGAACAACAGGAAATGTCCAGTCATGCAGGAGGGTATATAAATGATTAAATTTTGGGACTCTTTGGGGTGGAAGATGGGGAGATTTGCATAAGGATTCCAGAAAACTGTAGGAGGTCGGGCATGCAGTGAAGAGTGTGGGGTGGGAATGGAGGGACCTAGAGAGCTGGCTACGCCCCTCAGTACAAGGATGCTCAAGGGGGTTGACAAGAGCCTGGTGTCTGCCAGCAGCTCCCCTCTTGGGGCGGAGTGCTGGTGGCAGAGTGGAGCACGGTGAGGCAGCCTGGTGTGATGAGAGAGATGTCTACTCGTCTGAATACCCAGCTCCCCACAGAATGTCTGCACTGACCCCAACAGCATGGAACCTCCATTTACTTGGGGTAAGGAGTATCCATCAGTTGTAACTTAGTCTCCTTTCCAGATAACAGATGCATCTTTCTTACTGCCGTCACGGCCAATCTGGAGATGAAAAAGAATGAAGCCACTGAACTGGCTGCTTCCCACTCTCTCCTCCAATCGACCAATATTTCCCCATTTCATCCCCTCCAGATGTAGAGATTTCTCAAGGCCTTCCTTGAAATGGTTTTGACATTGAGATTGCTCTATGCTCAGCAGTGAATGTCCTATCCGCTTGGGAAGAAGGCCTTTGTCCTTCCAAATGTCACTGGAAGAGGGAGGGGACTTGGCAGAAGAATGTAGTCGGTTCTGGCAGCAGCATCCAAAAGCCTCAGGTCCTCTGCTATATAAGCTGTGGAAGTGCCCTCTGTCTTTGAGTCCATGTACCTCTGTGGGCATGTGGGTGTGGGTGTGGGTGCGTGTGTGTATGAAGGATGAAAAATCATCTTTGCTGGAATAAAGAAAGGCATGCAGCAGAGATCAGTTGGGCAACCAATGCTGAGGCAGTGAGGGGAAGGGGAGACTGCAGACTTGAAATCAGTAAATGCAGATTGCAGCAGGAGGCTGACCTTTTACTGTGACCGATGTCAGCTGCAAGTTGTAACCTCATGGCATTAGTCATAACCCAGCATCTCTTGGTGGGCTCTCCTATTGGCCTTGGCCTCCCTTTTGCTCCCTCTCCCCTACTTCTCTCCTTCCCCACCCCGCTGAAAGGCTCACCTGGCACGCTGCACACTCAGATGCAGTACTTTAAAAAATAATGGGCCTTCTTTGCAACAGATAACATGGAGAAAATGCTCAGCCTCACTAGTCATCAAAGAAATGCAAATTAAAACCATACTGAGATATCAGCTAATTCCAGTCAGGATGGCCATCATCAATAACTCGAAAAACAACAGATGCTGGAGAGGATCTGGGAAAAGGGAACACTTCTACACTGCTGGTGGGAGTATAAACTAGTACAACCTCTGTGGAAGACAGTTTGGTGATTCCCAAAAGATCTAAAACTTGACCCTCCATATGACCCAGCAATCCCCCTCCTGGGAATATACCTGGAGGAACTCAAATCACTCCAAGAAAAAGATAACTGCACATGCATGTTTATTGAAGCACTGTTCAAATAGCAAAAACATGAAACCAACTGTGCTGTCCATCAAAAGAGGACTGGATAAAAAATATGGGCACATATACATGATGGACTCTTATGCAGTCAAAAAGAAGGACAAAATTATGAACTTTGCATCAACTTGGATGGACTTAGAATCTATAATTCTCAGTGATCTATCACGGAAGCAAAGAACTGAGTACCACAAGTTCTCACTTATAAGCAGAACTTGAACAATTATAATGCTATAAGAAAGGGTTTGGCAATAGCGGGAAACTGCCAGGGGAAGGAGGGCACACCTCAACAACAAGGGTACCTGCATAGTGGACATTTTTTATACCTAACCCTGAATAGTACCCCACATCTTTAAAATGAAAACTTAGAAAAACCCTTAACAGGAGATTAGCAGTTCTGGGTGTCCATTTCAGAGTCTAACTATTCCCAAAAAATAAAGGCATAAAAGCATTAAAAATTTTTTTAAAAAGGACCTTATGTAACAAGTCAATTCTATACATCTGACTTTTTTTGCAAAATAAATTTCCTTACATCGGAAACTGTGATGTTCTGAGAAGAGCTGTCAAAAAAAAAAAAATTAACTAAAACGTAGACAAGCAGAGTCCGTAAC
The DNA here is from genome assembly GCF_000164805.1 of Carlito syrichta. Taxonomy (NCBI): domain Eukaryota; kingdom Metazoa; phylum Chordata; class Mammalia; order Primates; family Tarsiidae; genus Carlito; species Carlito syrichta. The sequence continues at coordinate 333,023 of NW_007256219.1, read as the reverse complement.
CAAAGAAGTAAAACACGCATCAACAGAGATTGGAATGTAATAAAGTGTCCCCTCACACTCCTTTTGGAGAAAGTTTGCAAGCATTTTGTTTCACTACTGGGAACCTAGGAAAAAAATGATTTAAAAGTCGACTTGAAAGGAAATGTAATCCAGAGGATTCTATGTACAGGACAAGAAAGAAACTTGGACAATAGGTATAAGAAGAATTTTAAAATTCTGGGCCCTTCTTTCGGTTTCATTTCTTGTGAGAGTTTATTAGGAAATCAGTATTCTCTTTGTGTGAGAATCTTTGGTTTTTACTTCAATGGAAAGAATGAAAGATTGCATACAGATTTAATACAGGCAGCACTGGCTTCGTGTGACCTGTTGGAAGGGCCATGCATGTGGTTTAATGCTCTGCTGTCATCATCCCGAATCCCTTAATAATTCTAAACAAAGGGCCCCACCTTTTCATTTTGCATATTGTGGATCCCTTTCTGTATAGGGGCATTGGGAAGTAAAGAATATAAATGGTCGGTGGAACCAACACAAAACTTTGAAGAGGCTGATGTCTCCTGGGCCAATATTGTTTCTGGAAGTAGTGAAAATCTGGAATAAAATGACTGTCTGCTGAGACTATTCTTCCCTTTAAAATACAGAGTGGCACAATTATCTCAGCTGTGTTTTGGTATTTGAATAATTAATTTATCCACCATATGCCAGATTTTCCATAGCTTGCTTTGTTTGCCTTGTCCAAAGCCTTTTGATTCTTTTCCATTGTAGTTCATTAGTCCATTCATTAGACAGACTTTTAATGTGATCAGGATACTGTTTTAAAACTGCAGGGTACACACCTAATCAATAAGGGTACCTGCGTGATCAATGTTTGTATACCTAACCCTGAATTATACCCCACATCTTTATGATAAATAAATAAGTAAAAAAAAAAACAAAAAAACTGAAGGGTAATAACAAAGACGAAGACACAGCCATGTACTTCAGACAATTTTTCGATGGGGAATGAGACAATTAAGAGATGCCAAAACAAAACAGGAAACCACTTGAAAGAAAAAAAAATGCATTAACTGAGATACAACAAAGTGTTTTAGAAGAACAGAAACAGGAAAAATCATGCTGATTGGGAAGTTGAGAAAAGGCAGCGAAGATCACAGATAAATAATTTCACCAAATAGAGCAGAGATCAAAGGACATTCTGGGAGCTAGGAATGACTTAAATATGAGATGGGAGTACAAATGGCATGTTCAGGGAGCATGGCTAGAACAGAGTGACCGGCGTCTGAGATCGCGACAAGAGGGAGGTGGTACCGGAAAGGTGGTTGAGGTCAGATCTTGATGTGGGCAGTTTGTTTCAGTGCCAGTAAGTCAGTGCCAGTGCAAACAGGACTAATGGGCTAGAAGAATGCTCACATAAATAAATCTACCAGCTTTATGCAGAAAAAAATGCATCATAGCATCTGTAACCCTAGTCCCACCAGGTAATTGGGATTATGACCCTAGAGACCGAGCAGAGGTTGTGAATGTCCTAATACAGAGCTATGGAACATTGTCTGACAGTGAGGGTCAGTCCGCCATGTGGTCTCACTGGCAGGAGGAGCAAGAAGAACCTCATTCCTATGCAGTCTCGGCAATGAGATTCAAGTCAGGATGTCCCCACTGGTGAACAAACTTGAAGAAATGTCCGTAAGCAGTTCCATAATCATTTGGCTGTTCTTCTGTGTTCTGTGTCCTGGAAATACTGTGCTCCCTTCCATAGCATCTCCATTTGAATTGTTGTAACAGGAATGTGTAAAAAAAAAGTTTAAAAAGTGCTTAGAGTTGGAAAAACAGCAATGCGCAAACCATGTAAACAATGCACTTATTTTGTGTACACAAATAAATTGATGGATGGAGAACGCTGGTATGAAACACACCAAAATTTTAAGTGCTGTCATCTTTGCATGCTGAGATTATGAGTGATTTTTACTTCTGCTTTTATTTTGCTTAGTGTCTGAAGTTTTCAGAAAAAGAATTCATTACTTCTGTGATCAAACTAAAATCTCGGGTTTTTTTTTTTATTTTTTGTTTTTGCACGGAAGTATTTAGCATGAAATACATTTTCAAAATGAATTGTCATTTCAGAAAGTATTTTACCATGTCACAGTTTCTCCATCCTGAGTCTTTGTGCCATGTGGTGTGCTATGTAGGGTTTCAGTTTATTGGGAAGACCAATAGGTACAACATTGAGTAATCTGATGTTGCTTGACTAGTGTAGGAATGTACCCCAAATAGCATTTTTTTTACATGATTGCCTTTATTTTTATGAAAATATTTCACGGGCTATGCTTTGACAGTGGGATTTTAAGTTGTAAAAAGCTCCTTTCAAATCTTGGAGGCAGAATTTACTATTGCCTTAGGATTTCTTGGAAGAGAATGAGAAGAGTTCTGTTTTTCTTATGAAACATTCAGGGAGATGAATTACTTTTCCATGCTATGAACTCAAGTAAAACGCGAGATGCAGCATCAGTGATGACGTGACTGATCATTTGGGGATGCCCCACTTGACCGGCTCAAATAATTTCCTGTGTTGCGTCCTGGGCCAAAAAGCTATTGAAATAGTATGATTTCAGAAATGGTGTCTGCTGTGAGAATGTCAGCTATTGACAATGTATTCAGCATGCCTATGTGTGTGGATTTGAATTTCATCCTGGTTCACCTATTTGATCTTGGTACTTTTAATTGTGATTACTTCAGTAAGTTGTCTCTTGCTCCTAAGTGGCTTTTAGTTCATCATATTCCTCAATAAATATATAGATATTAGAATGAGTCATACAATATTATGGGGAGTTGCACTGTTAAAATCTATTGGCAACTTATTTTGACAGATAATCCTGAAATATTTACATTTTACCCCATTTGTGTTATCATTATATATTTACATATATTTGTATATGTTCAGAACTTTTTGAGATTAATTGCATCCTCTTATCTCTAAATACTATAGTTTGTATTTCCTAAGAACAAGGAAATTCTCTTATATAACCCACAATACCATAAAAAAAATCAGAAAAGTTAACATTGATACAATGCTTTTATTTAATTCATAGTCCAAGTTCATATGTTCTCAATTCACTCAATAACATCATTTATGCCAATTTTTTTCCTGGCTCGAGATCCAACCTAGGGTCAAGCTCTATATTTATGTCTCTGTAGTCTCTGTTAATTTAGAATAGTTTCTTGGCCTTTCTTTGTCTCTGTTGACCTTGTCATTTTTTAAGAGTTCAGGCCAGTAGTTTTGTAGAATGACTCTCAATTTGAGTTTTCCTGATGTTTCCCTTTGATTAGGATTCAGGCCATGCTTTTAATAGAAAATATCCCAGAAGTGACGAGAAGTGTTGTCTTGATCTTCTTAGATCATCCTATCAGAAGGCACAATATGTCCGTGTTTGCCAGTGTCTGTGGTATTAATGTTCATCACTGACCAAGGTGGAATATTTCAAGTTTCTGGACTCTAAAGTTACTGTTACAGTTTACCCTTTTGGGTTAAGAAGAGCTTTGTAGAGACAAACTTTGAAACCCTGTGAAAATACCAGTCCTCAAACTTTCACCCATCCGTTGGGAATTTTCTAAACCCATCCTTATGCTTACCTTTGTTGATTGACATTGCACTAAAAGGAAGAGGTTTTGCCTTCTCCTCCCTGTATTTATTTATTCATTAATTTAGTTATATGAATATGGTATTAAAAAGGCTTTGATCTTTCAAATGGCAATGCTCTGGGGTTCAGCCTAACGTTTCATACTATACTTTTAGATTGGAGGCATACATGCATGTATCTTTAGATTCACTTCTTTTTGCAGTAATTAGAAATATTCTTCACTGATAAATTTAAAATGATGGCCTTTGCTTCCTCACCTGGTGACTATTTCCGCCTCAACTTCACTTGCCAATATAATATCCTCTAACCACCCCCCTTATCCACAACAACACGATTCACTTAGTCTGTTTTGAGCCAGCTGTAAGGCGAGCTCTTAGTTTAGTCGATACTGAAGGCTGTATGCTGTAAATTTCTATTTACCAAATGAATGCCTAAGTATGAAAAACATTTTTAGTGTTCATTCAGATGGTTTGTTTTTATAAAGTCTCTGATCTGTTTTTAAAATTTAAGTCAATAACTAAGATTTTAGGAAGAATAGAAATAGTTTGAATCCATCTGGTACGAAATGCAGAGCATAAACTTCCCCCTTAGACAGTTTACCTGCACATTTTTATTGGATAATTGTCATTTTTTTTTTACAACAGTGAAAAAAATGTAATACAGAATTGTTCAGAAAGATTGCCCCATATTGAATGAATGTGTTTTATATTTCATTCACTTTTTGTTCTCATGTCTACAATTTAAGTTATTTAAAATTTTAGAAGTCTATAAAACAGGTTTTGAAGATTCTACATACGGTCTTTTGAGATACTGCATGTAGTCTTTAAAGAGCTCTTGTCAGAGGTATATCTCTTTGATAGTGAGGTGTTTGCATTCAAATTAATAAAACATAGTCAAGGCACAAAATACTCATTTGAAATATGAAGATAATACTGTCATGTACCAAATAACCGCGTTTTAGTCAACAATAGACAGCACATGCAACAGTGATCTCTTAAGACTATAATGTGTTACTTTTGCTGGATCTTTTCTTTGTTTAGAAATACCTATACTGACCACTGTGTTGCAATTGCCTACAGTATTCAGTGCACTAACCAAATGTTGTACAGGTTGGTAGCCTAGGATAAATAGGTCATATCATATAGCCTGGATGTGAAGTAGGCTATCCCATTTAGGTTTATGAAAGGACACTTTATGATGTTTGTACAATAAGGAAATTGACTATGGATGCAATTCTCAGAACATATCCCTGCTATGAAGTGACGCATAGCTGTAGCACCTACTTTGTAATTTTTATTTTACCTCATTTTTATTAAATGAGATATTTGTAAAGCTCATAGCTCAGAGCTTGATACTCATCACAAAAATTTTAGCTACGTATTATTGCTATTCCCATTCTTAATGTAATAATCGCTACAGTTTATTTAAAAAACACCCAAGAGATAATTTCTGTAGTAATATAAGAAGGAATTGATATTAATAACTGTTGCATGGAGTAGTTGAAAAAATATAAAACTTTGGTGCTAGCTTGTATATTCCATAGGTTTCAATGAATTCGAATTCCAGTCCCAACACTTATTAGCTGACTGGGAGGTCAGTTTTATGATTTCTTGACCAACCTTTCTTTAAAAGGTGGAGCATAAGTAATGATATTGGTTTCTTTCTTTTTCTTTTTCTTTTTTTTTAAGAAATAAAAGAGGTTTATTGAAGCAATGCCAATAAGGAAAAATGAGAAAGGGGAAGCTGGAGGAGACTGGGGTAGCACCAAACTTCAATGCAGGGCTAATGCCTGTGAAGGAGAAAAGGAAGGAAGTGGGGGTATTGGTTTTCTATGAAAGAATGTCTAAAGTGGTCCAGCAAGAAAAAGTTAATAGACAAAAGAACCTGTGGTAAGTATCTGAAGTGGAGGTCAGAGAATCAGCACAGGAGTGAGGGTCTTTGTGGATGGCATCAGGTAGACCTGACTAATGCTTATGGGGACATTAATGCTAAACAGAAATGCTATCCAACTCTTACAATTTTCAGTGGTGGACTAACTCTGTTGAAAGAGACTGGCCAAAATTAGACACTCTGAAGACCTCTGGGCCTCAGTTTCATCAACTATAAATTGGAGAACATTTTTGTTTAAAGAATTGTTGTCAGGACTATGTACCCCATACTTTTAGGCACTCAGAAACATCTTTTCACTTACCTTCTATATGTCAACAATCTAGATTGTTTTCTGACTCTGTATTTCCTGGCATGACTGGAATTTTTGCTTTATAATCAGACACGTATCTGAGTAGGTTTGCTTGCTCAAACTGAAGACAGTGTGTGTGAGAAGCAGTAGCTTGCGTCTGGGAAGAAATTGTGACATGACAAGTGGCACTAAGCAGGAACCTGGATGAGCGACATGTGAGATTTGGTAGTGACTTGGCATCATCCCCATCAAAGAGAGAGATTCGATGGTTGGAAAATCCCTGGGAAGAGTAAAAGATTCTTTGTAAGCCTGTTTTCAACAATAGGATGGGAGGAAAAGATGGGAGAAAGATAGGCAATTGCATGATAGAAAAATCTTGGAGCAGAGGTAGGGAATTATTGGGGGCAATAAACTAAAGATCAGAACAGGGAGAGGAGAGGAGAGGAGAGGAGAGGAGAGGAGAGGAGAGGAGAGGAGAGAGAAGAGAAGAGAAAAGACTCTCTGAGGAGAAAGCTTTAAAAATAAAGTTCGGTATATTACATTAACTGCTCCAACTGGTCCTTGATTGAATTCTAGTTAAAAGTAGATGATATTTTAGTGTAAAGAGACATTTTATTTAAATATCCACATTTACAATTTTTCTATGTAAGACTTCAGCCTCAGCATGACAAATGGAACCAGATCTCACTCATTAGATTTCATTTTTGTGTTCACCATTTCTATGACCTAAAAATGTATTTTACAAAGGAAAATTGTATCTGATTTTCTATGAAGTCAAACATTTTTAAAAACTTGTCCTAAGTGGAGAAATATTGCCAACTTTTGAGATTTTTATTAAATACTTTTTTAAAAGAAGAGAGTGAGCTATATTGGGAAAAGACTTCATCTCTGTTGGGAGGCATTAGGTCTAGATTTTAGTCCTTGGGCTGTTACTAGTTAGCTGTGAAACTGTGAATGTTCTCTCCCTTGTAAAATAAGGATGATGGCCGTGATGTTGAAGAGGTTTTCAGATTTGATTTTAGAAGATCCCATGTCTCTGCACCACATCCGTGAAGATCCATAGACAAATAAAATCATGATACCTGCTTTGGGTGTAAGCCAGTGAAGTGCTCTGCTCCCTTTGATATCTCCTGGCAAACTTCAACTTTTTATTTTTTAACAGTACTTGGGCATAACCATTATGCTCCAGACAGTCTTATTTTCCTTTTCAATTGGATTTATGACTGTAATAGGCTTTATCAAGCATCTGAAATGGCATTGTGCAGAGTTTAGAGGTCACACACACAAACACACACACAGTCACATGGCGTGTGTTCACTAGCTCCAGATTCTTTTTAAATACTTTAGGGAAATTGGGAAAGATAATTAGGATGCGTTAAAAAGGTGCCTCGGTTTGTCTAGTCACTTATAGCTCTTCTCAAGATAGTGCTTTACATAGGAGATGATTTATTTTGTTTATGTATTTATAATAAATGTTACTAAAATATGAAAATCAGAATTCCAGACACTGACGATTTCATGTCTTTCTTTCTAATTGATTTTAAAGAAAGGATATAGAATATCAATGAACATAAGAGAAAGAAATCATCACAAAGTCTGCACTTGGAGATTAGCATTTCTAGAACACACTCGGCATTATGATACTTTCTTACAGCTTTGCATTACATGTATTTAACATATTGATTTCAAAATGACACCTAACGAAATACATGAAGCAATCACATTTTCTTTCTTTTATTCTATAGCATGATTTTTATTCTCCGAATATTAATCTTTCTTGCGTCTGAGCAATTCGTTAACTGATGTGTAATAGGAAATGAACTAGCTAGAAGTCTCGAAGTGGGGGTTCTAGTCGACTCTCTTCTACATCTTTAAGCAATTCATTTAAACTCTTTGGCTTTCAGTTCTCTTATCTCCAGAACGGTGTGATAATTCCTTCTCTTCTGACATCCCATAATTTTATCAGTCTTTGGCTGTGGACAAACTGAGACGAGTTTCATACTCCATAAGGCAATTTAATCAATACCAAAGGCAATCTGGATAATTTATTTCTATATTGCCTTTATTTTAATAGTATGGGAAGATTCTTCTTATTTTTCATTTAGTTGGATAACTGCTTGAATTCTATTTATGCTCATTTTGTAGCAGGATTTCACATGTCAATTTCCACGTTATCTAATTTGACTATTAATCCTAGTCTAAGGAATGCCTCCTTTTTGAATCAAACCAGTATTCTGAATCCATAAACTCTTATGGAATTGACAACAACTATAAAATAAATGTACCCATTCTACTGGGAGGGTTTGCTTTAGTTCTGGGGACTGTTTTTTATTGAACCTTAAATGTGTACGCTATCTGTGTCAGTTCATGTGGTCACGTGTAGAGGATTCTAGGACCGTTTTTCAAACAGCTGTCTTTTCCTTCACCTCTTTTAAAACTATGGGGGATTTGCTTGGAACGTCAAATTTATTTCCCAGCAATTTCTGGCGCAGGACAACGTTGAAATAGAGCATGTGTTCAACTTTACCAGATGAGAGGAATATAAATGAATATAGTAAGAAAACCGTGACACTTCCATGAGTTTTTTTTATTTGTAAAATATACATTACAAAAGTTACAATTTTAGCCATTTTTAGGTGTATAGTTCTGTGGCATTAAGTGTGTACATTTGCACTATTGTGCAACCATCACCATCATCTACTCCCAGTGTGTTTTCATCTTTCAAACTGAAATTTTATAGCCATTAAACAATAATTTCCCATTCTCCTCTCTTACCAAACCCCGGCAACCACCTTCTACTTTTTGTGTCTATGAATTTGACCACTTTCAGCAACTCGTAAGTGGAGTTATGGTATTTATCTTTTGTGGCTGGCATATTTCACTTAGCATAATATCTTCAAGGGTCATCCATGACACAGCCTGTATCAGAATTTCATTTTTTAAAACTAAATAATATTCCATTGTATGTATATACCATAGTTTGTTTAACCATTCATTTGTTGATGGATATTTGAGTGACTTTTACATGCTGCTATGAACATTGGTTTAAAAATATGTGTTAGAGCCGGGCTCGGTGGCTCAGTCTGTAATCCCGCGCCTTTGGGAGGCTGAGGTGAGTGGATTGCCTGTTCGAGACCCGCCTGGGCAACTCGGCGAGACCTCATCTCTACAATAAATCAAAAAATCAGCCGGGTGTGGTAGCGCATGCCTGTAATTCCGGCTACTTGGAAGGCTGAGGCGGAAGGATCGCCGGAGCCCAGCAGGTGAATGCTGGGGTGGCCAGCAGTGGCCACTGCACTCCAGTCTGGGAGACAGAGTGAGACTCCAACTCAGAAAAAAAAAAAAAAATGTTAGAATCACTGCTTCCAATTCTTGGGAATGCACACCCAGAAATGATCATTCTTTTTAAAAAATATTAATAATAGTTTCATTGAAATATAATTTACCATACCTTAACAATACCCCCATTTTAAGTGCAATTCAGTATTTTTAGTATATGCACAGAGTTGTACAGTCATAACCTAATTTTAGAACATATGCATTGCCCCCACAAAAGAAACTTTGAGCTCATGTACGGTCAGTCCTTGTTTCTAACCCCAGCTCTAAGCAACCACAGATCGCTTCTGGCTTTAGATTTGCCTTTATAAATGGAATCATAAAGTATTGTATGTTTTCTTTTGTGTCTTGTTTCTTTCACATAGCATAATATTTTTAAGGGTCTTGTTTCTTTCACATAGCATAATATTCTTGTGTCTTGTTTCTTTCACATAGCATAATATTTGCAAATATATGTTGCATGTTGTAACCTATATTTCAATTTTTTAAATTGACGAATAATATGGCATAATTCTATGTTTAAATTTTTGAGTAACTGCCATTCTGTTTTCCACAAAATCTGTACCATTTTATATTCCCACCAGCGATTTATAAAGCTGTGATTATTTTAATTGTACTTTCTTCTCTTTCTTCCTCTTCCTTTTCCTTTTTTTCCCCCTCCCTTTGTCTTTCTGTCAGCCAAAGCCTACTAAATACTTATTTCTTACTTCAGGAGATTGGATTATCTACCATTGAGCTTTGCTAAAAAGCATTTATGAAGATAGGAAGGTAAGGTAAACCCCAGATTTTGAGAAAACAGTGGTCTCAATCCACCTCCACTGTTCTCATGTGCTTAGGCAGTTAGCAAATCTCAGATTATCATCTACTGAGCAGATACAGAGGGGAAAAATAGTTCACAAGAGCTTTATGAAGACTATAAGATAGTTTTATAATGTGGATCTTTAAGTGAGAGTTGTATCTCCAAGTGCCTTTCAAAATCAAGTATCATTACATTTTAGAATATCAGTTTTTCTATATACACTGTATCTCTTTGTTTCCTCAACAAATGATGGGATTTAGCTTTATAGAAAACGTTCTCTGCAACTGAGCCTCAAGGGAAGGGTTTATGATCACCTACTTCTAAAAAAAGTACATTTCATCACATCAAAAGTCTTAAATATCTCAGGATATTGGACATGGAATTTCAGAGACATCTGGTTCAACCTACTAAAAAAATGTAGAATGGAGGCCAAAAATGGGTCTGTTAGTGAAAAGAAGACTTAGGGCTTTAGACACTAAGTTCAGGTTTTTCTGACAAAATATATAAGCTTAATTCTTAACAGTTCTGATATCTGTTATTCTTCTCTTTATAGTATTTAATTCATGACACCTGAAATGTCCACCTCAAAGGCTACTGCAGTGTCTTCCATTTAAAAAGATTTAAATGGCGAAGTCAAAAAATTTAGTTTTTGCTACCATGTGCAAAATATGTGTAATTTCCTTGAAAATTATACTGGTATTAATCTAGATCAGGTATATTATGCTGATAAAGTCGTACTGATGGGAAAATTTTCTCTTGGAAGTTGCTAAGTATAAATATATTGATAACGACTCTGGAATTTTCTTTGTGTGGAAATATTAACAGCGAGTGTCAGCCTATAGACAGAACCTGGGTTATCGGGTCAGATTTCCAGAAATTTTTGGGAAAGCTGCCATGGTATGAAGTGAATAGTTTTACAACAATTAAGTTGAGGGTTATCAAGTTAAATTGGCACTTTAAATGCGATTAATTCCAACAAGATAGCAATAATGAGCTTTCACTTATGGATTGTGGCTTTGATTCTTGCTTATTTGGGGGACGCATGATATAGTCTATTCAAAGACTATATCAAATTAGCAGTAGTTGAAGTAAATGGAGAAAGGAAGTGCTTATCCAACTAAACATTTAAAACAAGAGTGAAATACATTATTGAAAATATTGACGGCTTAATTTAAAAGTCTGTAAGTGATTATAATAACACTTGTAATTTTCTGTTCAAATTCAACCTTCTCAAGACATAGACATTACTAATGTTTGTTCAGCGATACAAAATATTCACAGAAACCAAAGAAGAATGCCTGGTATTACTATCTATGTTTGTCCTTAGATCAAAGAATATTATGAAGAAAAAGATGTACAGGGCATTTACCCGATGCCACCAATAGGAAGGTATGGCAAATATGGTCATATGGTTATTTCATAAGAAATAACCGTCTCGAGACTTACTGATTTATTTATTTTTGCTTTTCTTTCTCCTTCCTCCCTTCCTCCCTCTCTCTCTCTTTCTTTTTTTCTTTCCTTCTTTCTTGACCCAGGTCTAGGGTGGATGCTCAGAGTAATCACCACATATAAATTTTTTTCTGTTACGAAAGCAAGCCGACAATATTCAACAACAGTTTTTTCAGGAGAAAAATGTATGAGTATATAAATTTTATTTCTTGTTTTTGATGTCCTGATATAAGATGCTAAAAACCACGACAAAATAATTAATCAAGATTATAGTCTATTTTGCTATGGAAAAAGTGTTAGCCTTCTAAATCACTTCTCTACAGGGATCTTCTTGGTTTGCTCTTATTTTTAATTCTTCTACTTTTCCATAGCTATTTTCTGTGTTGTTCTTTTTACCAGCTCTCATTACCGCTAATTCAAGAGATCTAGCCCCAATTAATTTTTGCTGTTAACAAGGAGGATTGCACATAAAGTGGGTCTGGTCTCGTTCACCCATTTGTTGTTATTTAATTTATGATATCATGTTAAAATATCTCTTATTTTTTCCAAAATTTAAACCATAAATATCGCTGATTATTTTTAGGATTATTCTGTTAATACTATTAGTAATAGAATGCAAACTTCAGTTGTTTAATATAAAAGCATGTTTCAGTTTTATATTTTCTGTAATTCGTGTAGTCAGGCTTGATTGGTATGGCTGTGCTGAAATTTGTATTTAGTTTAGGGCTACCGTCTGAAACATGTTTGGTTAACGTTGTTGATATGAACAGGAAAGCAATCAACCTCTACTAATTCATGTCCACATAGAAATAGATAATTACATGCTTGGGAAGGCAGGACCGTGAACTATTTGGTTGATGCTATTAAATATTAATGGGGAAATTAGAGCAATCAAGAATTATCCTTACAATATCCGCCCCCCCCAAATATTTAAAAGGTCAACAAGCATTGAAATGTGAACATGACACTTAACATGTTTGGCTCATATTATCTGTCATATACACAGTTGATATCATTAGAGTTTGAGAAATACTTCAGCATTGGAGCTGAAATAATTTCTTCTTTCTTTATTCATAGCCAAAAGTGCCAGACATTTAAAAACTTTCTTTCAAAATGTCTACTATGAACCTTTCTAACATAATATCTCCAGATACTGCTGACAGTGACTGAGACTTTCAAAAATTGTATTATTTAAAACAATAAATTTTCTCCAACATACTTTTTAAAGTTCTACAAAAGTTTCAAAGACAAAGTAAAATACTTATTTTTAAAAAATCTGTTTTTACTGGGTATTACTTTTCCTTGGCAGTCTCTTATCTTTGCTTGGCTAATATTCCTGAACTTTCCGAACTGTAAAATCTGAATCTCCAAACTGCTTATTCATTCTACTGGATTCTTTGTTTTTAATGTTGGTTTTTCATTTTCCCCAGAACATATTTTACCTGCTCTGAGCTGAAAACAACACATTCTTCCTATTTTGGTTTTCTTTGGGTTCATAACCTTAGTGTCCCTTGTGCCTTATTGCAGAGTGTTCATGTCACATTTTTATATTTCCTTTGGTGCCAGTGTTCATTGTGTTCAGAAAGTACTGACTCTGTAAAAATGAGATGTGTGGAAAGTAGCAGAGAATCGACCGTTTCTTATAAAGCTCCCCAAGATCTACTGAAGCATGTGTCTGTAAGAGCTGTTTTAGATTCTTAGGGGCCCTTGAGTGACCTCATATCATTTATTCTTTCCCAAGTGGGAAACCAAATAGGTGTGCACATTGGAACAGCTGAAATGTTTATTGTGGCAAATGGGATGATATTCTTTATTTATAAATGGTATATCTTAGAAAGTAGTTTATTTTGTTTTTTTGTTTGTTTGTTTGTTTTTCATTTTTCTTCACTCTCAGTATACTTGATACTGATACTTGATACTTGATGGTGGATATAGGCTAAAGTGTAATAAGCATAAATCATGTCTTTTATTTGGAGTCAGAGCTTTCCATATCTTTGAAGGAAAACAAAAGAACTGTGTAGTATTTAATGTCAAGCTAGAACATATTTTCAGCACTGCTATAAAGTTGAACATTTATTTATCCTTTCATTCAATAAACTTGTTGAGTTTCTAGTATGTGTCGGGCTGTATAACAGGCATGGTGTTGTAAAGATAGTTAGGACTATTTTTTGTTGTTCTTGAGAATCTATTTGACGAAAGGGAAAGATAGGCGTGTATACGTGTAATGTCATGCATCCCCCCAAAATGGGGCACACAAGTTTTCTTAGGTTTACGTATTTTTGTCTACATATTTCGGTGAAAGGTTCCAGACTGTTCTCAACTCATAGGTTCATCTAGGAATTGTCCTGTGTAGCCTCCGGGCTAAGAAAAATGATTGAGGATCTTTAAATTCATTATTTCAGGGCTTAGTGAAAGCCAGGCAGGTTTGGGGGTTTGGGCATTAGGTCTGTGGGATTGGGTGCATGTTAGACAGCGGATGTCCTTATTCACGCTCATGCCTGTGGTGATCACAGTTACCAGTCTTATGTTGACACTGGCTGGAATTCTGGGTCTGTGGCCCTTAGGCAAACCCCAACTTGGTTAGCCTTATTTTCAGGGTTTTAGACGATCATAAAGGTGATGATCTGTCGTTGAGAAGCTGTTAGGGGAGCTGGAAATGCCTGCTTTCTGGAATCATAAAGTCTATGACTCTCACTTCCCTGCAACGTGTAGTCAGGATGGTTACTTTCTCCCAGCACCTGACCTCCTTGCTTTTCCCGACACTGGTTTTCACCGTGAGAAAAGAACTTCTCATTGAGAATTCTCTAGAAGTGAGCTGAGATCTTATGGACATGCCAGCTCATGGATTGGGTTAACCTTTTGTGTTTCAGAGAAAAGCAGCACCACCGAAAACTGAGATTTCTCTGAGCCCTGATGGTGGGGGCCTTTCAAAAATTGAGCCACCTGACGGCATGCAAGCAGAACTACCACTGCTGGCCTCTGTATCTAAGAGGCTGAATTTTGACAAAATGCATTCCTTTCAAATTGACAGTGAGAGGAAGGATCACGTTCGATCTAATTTTTTTTTTCTTGAGTCGGTTGCCCAGTCTGGAGTGCAGTGGCCTGATCACGATGATCACAACTGCAGGCACGGTGGCTCACACCCGTAATCCCAGCACTTTGAGAGATAGAGGTGAGAGGATTGCCTGAGCTCACCGGTTCGAGACCAACCTGGGCAGCATGGCAAGACCTTGTCCCTACAATAAATAACAACATTAGCCAAGCCTGGTGGCGTGCACCTAGTTCCAGCTACTTGGAAGGGTGAGGCAGAAGGATCGACCTCCTTCCCTCGAGCTCAGCAGGTTGAGGTTGTGGTAGCTGTGAGCATGCCATTGCACTCTAGCCTGGGCGAGGGAGTGAGACTCTGACTCAAAAAAAAAAAAAAAAAGGATGATCACAGCTTACATCAACCTCTACCTCCTGGACTCAGGAAATTCTTTCATCACAGTATCCTGAGTAGCTGGGACAACAGGTGTGTACCACTACTCCTGGCTAATTTTTTGATTTTTTTGTAGAGAGGAAGTATTGCTATGTATCTCATGCTGGTCTTGAACTCCTAGGCTCAAGCAGTTCCCCTGCCTCAGCCTCCCAAAGTGAGTGATTTTTTTTTTTTTTGGCCTGCAAATTTTTTTTATCTTTATTTTTTTAGTTTTAATGTAAAGATGTGGGATACAATTCAGCGTTAGGTATACAAACATTGATCATGCAGGTACCCCTGTTAATGAGGTATGCCCCTCCCTATCCTAGCAGTTTCCCTCAACTGCCAATCCCACCCTCCTCGCCAACAGTTTCCCATTACTGCCAATCGCTTTTTTAGAGCATTGTAATTGCTCAAGGTCCACTTATGAGTGAGAACATATGGAACTCTGTTCTTTGTTTCTGTGATAAATCACTGAGTATGATGGACTCCAAATCCATCCAGGTTGCTGCAAACCCCATATATTTGTCCTTCTTTATGGCTGCATGATATTCCATCGTGTATGAACTGTGTAAAAAACCTATAAGAACGCTCCGCCGCCATCTCAAGCCCAGCTAATCATCTCTCCTCCCCTTTTAATAAAGTCCAGTGCCTAACAGAGGTGAGTGGGGGACAGCATTTTCAATGAATGGTCTGACCCTTGGGAACACGAAAGTTCCAGAGAAAATTGAAGACAGAAAATATTTGGTCATTTATTTTGGTCAACAGAGATTTGCTATAACTCATTTGACTCTATTTCTTCTTACTATTAGGAATTATAAGCCTAAAATGCTTGTGAGAATCAGGGATCTCATATTAAAACGGAGCTGCTTATATCCACATCATCCACAGTGACTCAAAAGATACACATTTGGAGGTGTATGAAGGCTCTGGTGATCATTTTGTGGAAAATAAAAAAAGTTCATTATATCAGAAGACATTCAGAATTACAGCGAGAATGAGATTTCCTGTAGTCCAAGGGAATCCCCTGATTATAAAACTCTTTTTTGGAAGGTTTATTTCTCTGTCACAGAACCACTTTATTCTAATTACTAGGATCTATCATTTGGAAAACCCTCCCTGCTCTTCAGTAGGATTGATCTCACCCCAGAATTTAACTCTATTATCCTAGCAACATTGTACAACTAAACCATATAAAATGACTGATATTAGACGACTTTTGACCTGTGAAAATGGCATTTTCATATGTTTAAAATTAATACCTCTGAACTCTGATTTAGCCCGTCCAGGGTAGTGTTCCAGATGTTACAGAGAAGGGTTAACGTGGCTATTGACATTCCAAGTCCTCCCAAAAGGTTGGGGTGATTGTGTCTTCCTTAAGAACTTATCTCTTCAAGCTATCCCACCATTGTGGGTTGCAGGCTTGCTTGCTTTCTTGTTTATTTCTGTCCAGCTAACATCTGAAGGCACGTACATGCACACATACACACATTCTGAGGGCAAATGTTAATTCAATTAGCAACAGGGAATAAGAGAAACACTTTTCCAACTGCCTATAATTTGAAAGGCAGATTCTGTCACAAATAAGCTACTATCTAACTTTTTACATAGAGTGGTGCCAGTTTCTTGTATTTATCTCCCTGCTTTCCTAACTATTCCCTTAGCTACACAGTGACCCAGCCAAAGATGCATCTGAGGAGGACCTTTCGTCCTGTTAGCTTCAGTCCCTGTCTTGTGGGGAGGATGACAAGAGAACTTGATGATGTCTTCGTTCATTGAGTAGCAGTAAGTAACTGCTGTTAGTGGTTGCAGTTTAACAAATAATCTGTCCAGTGTATCTTGGGGAAAAAATAAGGTTGCTGTGCATTTTCACTCTGTTGATTTTACCCATTCCTTTCTGTACTATGAGCGAGTAGATTGCTGTTTTGGTCTTTTTGTTTTCACATTTGGCCATGTGTAGATGGCCATTTAACTATTGGGTGAAGATAAATCCTTAAGTCTCAGTCTTGGCTGTAAAACAATAAAAGGAAATTTCAGATTATTTGGAGAGCATCATTTGATAGGTTACCGAGCTTTTCCTTAAACACGGCACTTTTTCATGTAACAGAAGCAGCATGGTGGGTAGAAGAAGACTGGACTTGGAGACACAAATTTTGCCTTTGGGTCCTGATCCCTCCGATTACTAGCTGGGGAAGACTTGGGCAAGTCAGCTTCTGTCTCAGTTTCTTGACTGAGTGAGAGGATTAAATGAGAGAATGACGATAGCTAATGCCTGTTGAGTGCTTCCTGCTAAGGTTTCAACTCACTTAGATCTCACTCACCCCTACAAGGCAGGTCTTCTTGTCATGTGCAGATGAGGAAACCAGGGCACAGAGAGTGAGGTAACTTGTTCAAAATCATGCAGCTAGAAGTGAAGAAACCATGATTTGAATCCTGCATGCTTGGCTGTAGAGTCAAAAACTTTGCCACTAAATTTTGGGTGACTCTACAATGGGTACTACAGGGCATAAAACAAACTCATCAACTCTTAAGTATGTCCGACTCTAGCGTGACTGCTAAAACTAGGAAAGTGAACAAAGCAAGCTCACATGCGGGCTTCCCTTTGCCTTATTTTCTTTGACTATATATCTGACTTTCTCTGATACTTTTCTTCTGTATCAATTGAGATAATAGGGATGTTCTGAAAAGCAGGTCTAGGTAGGTAAGAGTATGAACTGCTTCTAACTCTTAAGTCCCTGTTCGAGCTGTTGCTAGTTGACAGAAGTGAGCCTTCAGTACCACACTTCCCTGCTTGCAGTGCACAGTTCTCAAACGTTCCCAGTGTCCACAGTCAGTGGCTCTGGACAGTCTTGTTCCCTTAAGGCCCTACTGTGGCCTTCCTTTCTCTCCTTCCTTTTGAGCCACATTTTATTGGATACTTGTCTTCTGACTCATTCCCTCCAACTCGAAAGACTTTCCCACTCACTTACATCATCTCAGGACTACATACTTAGTTCCTAAGTTGGATACTCTAAAACTGTGGTGGTGAAACTTCTGTGCGGCTTCTCCTAGGCAATCCATATGAACTTATGAGAAGTCCTTTGGAAGCAGTAGTGGAAAGAACACAAGCTTTGGAGGCTGAGTTAGGTTCAGCTGTCCTTTCTACCACCTCCCAGCTCTGTGCCCTGAGAGGAATCGTTTAATTTCTTCAACTCAATTTCCTTATCTGTAAAACAGGGATAATAATAACGAGGGCTCACACTTACCATTTGTCAGGACGCAGGCACTGGCTAGTACATAGATTATTTCCTTTGTTCATACAACTTTCTACACCATAGGTATAATAAACTATGTAGGTTAGGAACCTGAGCCGTTGAGAGGATAAACAAATTTAGTTATAAGTTCTCACAGCCAGTAAATCTTGGAGCTGGAATTCAAACTTAGGTCTTCTCTTTCACTGAATACCATTGCTCTTTTTATTTATATGCACTAGTAACTTCTTAATACATTTGCAGAATTTACATGAAATAATGTATATAACGTCTCTAGTATGGAGCCAAGCACATTTTCTTAAGTAATATTCGTTGGCTTTCCCTCGCCTCCTTTCCCAAAAGCCCTCCAATGATGGGAAAATTGTCCTTGGCAGGCAAGATAGGGGAGCTATTTTTGGCTGGGTGAGTAGGGCTGGAGAGGAGACCCGGGAGCTTTTCTGCATCTCAGATCAAACCAGGCTGGCAGCTTTCAACTCTGTCTATACATAGGTCTGGCTGGCCTTGTTGGTTATGTCTTTATTTAGAATCTCACGTCCCTTTTTGAACTTTGTAACCTGAGAAGGAGTGAACAACTGAAGGAAGAATGAAAAAGATTAATGGATTAAAATATATTTGCAAAAAATTCCTATAGGAATTGGGGCTACTTAGCATGACAAAGAGAAGACGGGGGATATAATTCTTTGACTATGCCAAGGATTATAGTATTGATAATGGCAATATGTTTTTCTCTAAAGGTGAGAGGTTGGACATGTTGACATTCAGGTCCTTTCAAAATCTAAAATTTCACGTCTATGAAAATGGAAAATGGAAGAGTTAAGGATTAGAGTAGAAATTTCAGAACTTTAAGGACTTACGGATGGTGAAAACCTGCTATTAACTGTTTTGTTCTTTGGATAATTCAGGCATATTACGGGTCTTTCCTTCCTCCTGTGATTGTATCTATTCTATTTCAGTGAGAGGCAGTCCCAAAATATAGCTCTATGAACTCTTAATTGATGTGAAAAGTTCTGAAATTATTTTCATATTGAGGCGTACATGTTCAAATGAAGGCATACATTTCAATATATGAATATATATTTTGTATCTGATCAATAATGTTCATACAATAAACCATTTTCGGTTATTTACACCTTAGCATGAATAAGTTTAACTGCTCTATTCAACTGAATAAGTATAGGTTTTAGAGGAAATGAAATAAATTGGATTCTTGAAACGTTACTTTTAGGAAGGTTAGAGGTGTTTATATTACGCAGTGAACTGGGAACTGCTAAATGTCATAATGAGGGCAGTAGTAGCATGGGAGAGAAAAGATGAAAAGAGAGAAGATGGAAGACAGAAGAAGAAAAAGATACCTGCACGTGTATGTTTATCGCAACATTGTTCACAGTAGCAAGAACATGGAACTGATTGGGCTGCCCATGAAAAGATAACTGGATAAGAAAAATGTGGTACATCTACACAATGGAATATTACGCAGCCATAAAGAAGGACAAAAATCATGAATTTCACAGCAATCTGGATGGATGTAGAGTCTATCATACTGAGTAATGTATCACAGAAACAATGAGCTGAGTATCACATGTTCTTACTCATATGCAGACCTTGAATGATTATCATAATACTATAAGAAAAGGATTGTCAGTAGTGGGAAATTGCCAGGGGATTGGGGGCACACCTCATCAACAAGGGTACCCGAATAGTGAACATTTGTATATCTAACCCTGAATTGTACCCCTCATCTTTAAAATTAAAAAAAAAAAATTTTTAAAGATGGAAGAATACAAAATGGCAACGGTGTTTTCTTTTTAGCTTGTCAGTTCTTTACTCACTAACAATTATGTGCCAAGTGCTAAGATACATACTAGAAGCACAAATATTGATAAGACAGAATCCCAACCTTACCCTTAACAACTGTATTAATTAGGGAAGCATTGGGTACTGTAACAAATACATATATACATACACACACACATATATTTCTCTCTGTTGACATGTATGTAGTTATATATTCTCATCTATACACACACATATGTATACATGAGAATGTACAACTACATACATGTCGACAAAGAGAAAGAGACTATCTATATAAGGAATTTTTGTTGTTATTGTTGTTTAAATGCCCGAGAAATATATTTGCTGTTCTTGTAACCATCTAAGGGAACACTTCTGGTTAGTGAGCGGCTCTTTCCTATGTGGCCCTTGAGGAACTCAAGCTTCAACCATGTGGCTCCACCTTCTACTGGGGCCTCATCTCCCTGACATTCAGCAGGTGGAAGAGAGAAGGGAGCATGGAGGAAGTCTACTTTCTACTTCAAAGTGACTCACCTCCCTTGGGCTCACATTCCATTGTGACCATGAGTCTCACGGCCACAATAGCTGCAAGGGAAACTAGGAAGTGTACTCTACTTGCTTGATCAAGAAGTACAAACAGTTTGGTAAACAGGCAGCATTTTCTGCTACACAAGTTGAGAACTAATTTTATGAAAGCAGTTACCCGTGCTCCCGTGAAGTTTACTGGTTCTACCATGCCAGTGATGCATGTATGAAAATCCCATAAACTCTGCACAAGGGCGTGGTAAGATTTAATTTCCAAGCACACTTAAATATTGGCCCTTGCTGTCCGTTGTTCCTCCTCTTTTCTTCTTCCCATCTTGTCTGCATCTCTGGGGTTTGAGGTCCCTCTCTACCTTACACATCCTCTAGGCTAGAAGCCAGCAAGCTATGGGCCCATGGGTAAAATCGAGTCTGGTGCCTGTTGTTTGACTCATGAGTTAAGAACAGGTTTTATATATCTAATATAACTTATATTTATTTATAAATTTATTTATTTATAATTTATTGATTTATTAATTTAATTTTTTATTTTTTGAGAAAGCAGGACTTATTGAGAGGACAGAAAAGTTCCAAGTGGGGGGGGCATGAAGGGGTTGCTCTATATTTTTCAATCATTAAAAAAAATCGAAAGGGAATTGTTTATGTGTTAGAAATTATGCAAAATTCAAATTTTTATGTCTAGAAAAGGGTTTGTCTGGAGCATAGCCATGCTCCTTTGTTTATACATTGGCTACAGCTGTTTCTACCTATAACCAAAGGGTTGAGCAGTGACAACAGAGAGTGTATGACCGATTAAGCCTAAAATATTTACCATTGGGTCATTTGCTGAAAACGTTTGCAGACCACTGGTCTAGGCCACAAGATAGTGGGACAAAAGTATGACAAGCTGCAAATATTCTGTAAAGATGACAAGTGACAAGAAAGGGCCTCTACCTTGCAGATAGCAGACTATGAGACTTCTCAATCTCCATAATTTGAGACCAGGCTCTTTGAGACCAGGCTCTTTTTTCCTGATATCAATTCTTATGAGAAAAATAAGAGAAGGAGGCGATCAAAGTTAGAAGAGACTCATATTATCTTCTTCTTTTTTTTTTTTTGAGTCGGAGTCTCACTCTGTCACCCAGACTGAAGTGCAGTGGCCGCTCCTGGCCACCGCAGCCTCAACCTGCTCCGGTGATCCTTCCGCCTCAGTCTTCCAAGTAGCTGGAACTACAGGTGCACGCTACCACGCCCGGCTAATTTTTTGATTTACTGTAGAGATGAGGTCTCGCCAAGTTGCCCAGGCGGGTCTCGAACTCGCGGGCTCAGGCAATCCACTCACCTCAGCCTCCCAAAGAATCTGGGCAGATGGTCATTTGTGTGATATCTCTGTGCAAATTTGGAAAAATAGATCTATTTGGTCATAGGTAGCCTTGCCAAGGAGAAGGTGATCTGGATTTCACTCTCCTCTTACACTCTAACTTGTCACTCTTGTGCAGGGAAGAACATGCACTGAGGTATATGGTATCCCTGATCAGGGTAACATGGACGTTGTTGTTGAGCAAGAACTTGAGCACACGTTGTTGTTAAGCAAGACCTTGAGCTTAGCTAATGTGATGGTCAATTTTGTGTGTCAAATTGAATGGAGTAGGAATGCCCAGATAGCTGGTAAGACATTATTTCTGGGTAGGTTTTTTCTCTTTTTTGGGGGGGATGGAGTCTCACTCTGTCACCCAGGCTGGAGTGCAGTGGCACGCTCACAGCAACCCCAGTGTCGTCCTGCTGGACCCTGGCATTCCTTCTGCCTGAGCCTTCCAAGTAGTCGGAACTACAGGCGTGTGCTACCACACCCGGCTAATTTTTTTGACTTATTGTAGAGATGAGGTCTGGCCAAGTTGCCCAGGATGTTCTCAAACCTGTGGGCTCAGGCAATCCCCTCACCTCAGTCTCCCAAAGTGCTGAGACTACAAGCTTGAGCCACCAAGTTGGCTTCTGGGTAAGTTTTAATGGTCTTTCCAGAAGAGATTAGCATTTGAATCTGTAGATTAAGTCAAGATTACCCTCACCAATGTGGGTAGGCAGCATCCGATTTGTTGAGGGCCTAAATAGAACAAAAGACAGAGGAAAGGCAAATTTGTTCTCTCTCCTTGAGCTGAAACATCCGTCTTCTCCTGCTGTTGAACATAAGAACCCCTTATTCTCAAGCCTTCAGGTTTGCGCTAGCATTGCTGGGCCTCTACCTTGCAGGTAGCAGATTGTGGGACTTCTCAATCTCCATAATTGTGCGAGTCAATCCTTCATAATAAATCACTCCCCATGTAGCCATATAGATCCAATCATTTCCATTGGTCTGGAGAACTCTAATAAAGCCAGATTCTTGCTTACACTTACCTATATCCATAGCTCTCCAGTCTCCTAAATTTGCCCTGGGAAGAACAATGGAAAATAATTGTTAGGATGTTTCCCTCCAACATGTGAATTGATTGATACAAGTATACATCCTCAAATATTCAGATACTGATTGATTTTGTGCTTAAAGGATGACCAGAGGGAAAGGTTATATACCATGAAAATACTTGCCAGATATTGGAGGAATGCAGAAGTTGGAGACTATATCAATATCTTGGTGCTATTCTAGTTGAATATACACCACAAAAAATAACCAAGAGTATTTCTGGAAAAGAGTCAACAAATCGTCTATTTAGCTCGACATTGCAATGTACCAATTTATTTCTTTTATAAGCTTAAGTACTTTCATAGCCAGACACTTTAACATTCCAGTTTGAAACTTACCCTCACATTGGCCTAAAGAATGACCAAAAACTAGTCTAGAAGGAAGATTAGGGGAAATGTCACAACCTCTGCATGACTAGAATAATTGGCATTTCAATGGTTCCGATGCTGTATCTCAGGCCCTAATAGGATTTTGAGTTCAGAGACTCATGCAATTGCTTCCAATATACTTATTCTTCCCATGAATGTTGCTATTTGTATTCATTCCACTGTCTTTTATTTCTTCTTTCTTTCTCCCATCCTCTATAAACTTATCTTTGCCTTTGTCTCTACCCCTGTTTTTCTAACTGGAGCCATGTGAGAATGACTCTAGAATGAAGAGGTTGGTGATTAATTTATGATGGCATTATGGAGAGTGGACATTCTGTGAAGTAGAGTTTAGTTCATTCAAGCTGACACACAAAATTAACAATTTGAAATATATCAGCTTAAACAGAAGGTGTCTTCACCAAAGGTCTTCAATATACTTGTGATTGCTGTGATTCTTTAAGGTATGGGTATACATGTAGTGTGCAGTGTCAAACAACCTTTGGATGCTTTTTTTTTTTCTTTAACCTCAGAACCTCTGTTGGTAGAAAGGATAATGTCCTGAAATGTTCACTTCATGATAACTGTGCTCGGTGTGGTAGCTCTATTTTTAGAACCTAGACAAAGTAGGTCTGCTATATGATGTTTCAAAGACAATATTGAGTCTGACATAAGATTAACAAAGATGGTTTATTCATAAACTATTCAAGGACTCATCTGTGATCACTTTCATTTCAGCAGGTGTACAAAGGTATCAGAAAGGAGAGAGTATGTTTTATAGAGTGAAAAGAGGAAATTCTGAGACAGCCTCTGATTGGAAAGCGTTCTACTAGCAGGAGATTTGGGAAGTGAAAGAGACATCCAAATTGGTCTTTGCATGTATTTGGCCCTCCGTGGTTGTCTACAATGGGACAGGTGAGCCGTGAGGGGGCATTTCAAAAGATGGATGAGTGGAGCTTGATGGAATGCTTCTGGAGGTCAGCTACATGGCAGACAGCTTCTCAAGTATGATGGTGGATCAGAACATTTGACAGCAGATCAAAGCGAAAGGACACATTTAGTACTTTACTAAGTTCCCTACGTTACCTTTCTACAGGCCATTTTTCTTTATTTATGTACACCAAACGTTGACATAACCACCATCATTTCCATTTTACACATGAGGAAATATCAAACAACTCCAAGTTTATGGCAGGGAAGTCATAGAATTTGGTCTCTAGTCCATCTGGATGGAAACTTTTTCCCAACACACCAACCTTTTCCTTTTACTGAACCCTGGTAAACTGACCCTGCAGGAATTTGACATTATCAGACCTCCCACCAGTCGCCGACAGTTAACTCCAAGGGGAGGCCACGTTTTGGTTATGCTGAAATATTGAATTCAGAATTACTTGTAAACAATGGGATAGTAATCTGGGTTTGTCACACTAAAGTCTCTTTTCGGGAAAAGATACGCAAGTTTGTTTTTGTTCTGGCGATATTTGCCATTATGGTATTTGATCTAAATTGCTCCTTAGGCCTTTGAAGTTTCTTAAGAAGTACTTTAATGATGGATTAAGACAGAGCTTAGAATAAGGATAAAGAAGTCATGTTGTTCTTTGCTTGGCTTTCAAAGTTCTTAATAATTGAATTTAGCCCAATATTTCCAAACCTGCTTTACATCTTTCCCTCTCTTCTACAACTCATATCCTCTATGTCATTTACCT
The DNA here is from genome assembly GCF_000164805.1 of Carlito syrichta. Taxonomy (NCBI): domain Eukaryota; kingdom Metazoa; phylum Chordata; class Mammalia; order Primates; family Tarsiidae; genus Carlito; species Carlito syrichta. Next base: position 308,078 of record NW_007256219.1, on the reverse strand, counting down.
TAACTCATAGAAAATCTGTTCTCCTTTCTATTCTGTTCCTAACCCTTTCTGCCCTCCCTTTCTTTCTATCTAATCAAATCTTCCTCATTATTCAAAACTCAGCTCTTGTGATTAGCGTTCAGGTCCCACATATGAGTGAGAACATGCAGTATTCGGATCTTTGTTTTTGTGATAGATTGCTAAGAATGATGGTCTCCAGGTCCTTCCAATTTGCTGCGAAGTCCATAATTTTGTCCTTCTTTATCACAAAACACAAGGGAGGGCTCAGCAGTTGTGGAACACTGCCTGGGGTGGGGTGGGGGAGATGGGCGGGGGAGGCGGGTTGTAACATCACAAAGGGTACCTGGGGAAGTAAGGACCAGTTGGAGGCCCAAAGTTCACCTGCACATACATTACATATGTACCTAATCCTGATTCGTACCCCACATCTTTAGAATAAAAACCAAACAAACAAACAAACAAATAACAACAACAACTCAGCTCAAGGCATTATGACGGTAATGCAGAGTGATGAACAGAACAGAGAGAACCGGTCCTTTCATAAAGTAGATGTTTTTGCAATTGTGAAAATTCCATACACACATAAAAGTAAAGTGAATCGAATGAATGATCGTTACATGTGGTCACCCAGCTTTGGTGTTTATAACATTTCTCAGATGTTGAGTCATCGATTTCCCCCCACCCCTACCCTCCCCCTCATTCGACTACTGAAATACTTAAAAGCAAACTGAGTCATTACATTATTTCACCTCTGTATTCCTTAGGTAGAATTTACATTGGAATTCTAATTGACTTTCTCATTTATTAGTTGTGCGATTGTGAAGAACATTGTAGAAATCTTTTTGAATCTCTATTTCCTTTTCTCTAAGATGCTGATGATGATAGCAGCACACACAGACACTCATTCCTTATAGTGTTTCTGTGAGGCATCCATGACCTGATATATGTGAAGAATTCCAGCATATAGTTGGAGTTCAAACAAGCTTTTAGTTCTCTTACCCACTCGTGGTATTTGCTCAAGACATATTATTTAGTTCTTTCCTCTAAAATTTAATTACTCTAACTTTCGTTGTCCTACCCTTTAAATTATAACAATTAAAAAATATATTCTACTTCATTCTAAATATATAAAGGGCACAAGGAGACATAGATAAATAATCTAATGAGTATGAATCAAGGTGAAGATATGAATTAAAAAACAGTGGTGGAGTTAATACAAAGAAATGCACAATATGCTATGTGATTCAATGTAATTGTTAGAGGCAGACTGAAATCTGGTTATTTAAATGCACAAAGGAATAAGAACATATATTTTTAAACTTGTTGTTAGTTTTGTATTTGTACTTAGCTTGTAAGTTCAAGCAAAGTCCTTTTTTGCCTCCTTTATAAATGCCTCACACAGAAATAAGTAGCAGATTCTCAATGAAGATAAAATTTGCCAGACTATCAAAAAATGATTGCTTTATGATGTCACATTTGATGATTTCTCCTTGATTTTAATAACTGAACTAATAATTTACCAAAGTATAAAATATATTAGAATGTGAACTATTCAAGATCCAACCTCTTAATTTACAATTTAGAAACTAAAGCCCCCAGTGAAATAGAGAAAGTTTTATTTTTTTTTCTTTCCAAACTTTGTTTTTTTAAATTCATTGTCTTATACTAGCCAACACCTTCAGCATTATATGGAATGGATGTAATTGGAGGAGACTTTCTTGCCTTTTTGCTAAATCTTAGAAGACAGTTGTTCAGTATTTCATCATTATTTTCATTAGCTGTAAGTTTTTATAAATAATCTTTTTGGAGTGAGAAAGTTCTTTTCTATTTTTAGTTTTCTGAGAACTTTAAAAAAAATTTGAGTGGTTGTAGAATTTTGTCAAATACTTTTTGTATATCTGTTGACTGATCATAAAATTTTCTGCTTTAGTTTGCTAATATTTTGTATTATATTGATTGATTTTTGAGTGTTAAACTAACTTGACATTCCTGGGACAAACCCCACTAAAGCATATGTTATACTTTTTATATATTGCTGGGGTTGGTGTCCGCATATTAGATTAATGGATTTTGTATATATCCCATCAGAGTTGATAATATTATCTTGTAATGTTTTAAGAAGGCTTTGGTATCAGGGTAATGTTATAGGGAATAAGATGAATTTGAGAGTGTTTCAACTTTTTTTTCTGCAAGAGTTTGTGTAAGGTTGGTATTATTTCTTTCTCAAATGTTTGATGCAATTCAATGGTAAGCCATCATGAGTTGGGGGTTTCTTTGTGGGATTAAAAAATTTATTACTAATTCAATTTCTTGCTAGGTGTCTTCATATATATATATATGTATATATATATATATATATATATATATACACACACATATATATATAATTTTCCTTATTTATTTTTATCAGATTTAGAATATTATGGTTATTCCTAAGATTTAAAAAAATTTTACATAAATTGTCAAATTAGCATAAAATTGTTTTCTTGTGTCCACAAAGCTAATAAGTGGCAAAAAGTAAAACAGTCTATGTCTTCTGACCTCATGTGTAATGCTTCATTATGCCACCATAGGATGCAAATCATGTCTCAGCAAATTTGGCAAATATTTGTTGTTCTCTTACGAGATATATCTCCCAATATTTTTGCGATGCCATGGAAATGTAGATGATCAAGATGAAATCTTTGACTTCAAGGATTCCACAGTCTAGTACAGGGGATAAACCTATAGACAGATTCTGTTTTTTTTTTAATACATAGTGATAAGGGCTACCATAAACTGAATATCATAGAAAATAAAGTGATTACCTATGGAAGTAGAGAGATCAGAGAAGGGTTTATGGGGAGGGGGTACTGTGTACACAGGACCTTAACAGAACTTCAGGAATACCCCAGGTAGAAAATAATTCAAGATAGTGAAGAATGAATGCATAAAAGAACCAAGGTTTGAAAAAACATGTGCTCAAGGAAGAATGGCAAATCTGTACCAGTGGAGGTGTGTTCGGAAAAAACGTTTAATATGTAGATGGGGATCACATTTTAAAGATCTAGCCCTTTGGAGGGAATCTAGGATTATTCCCAGTAGCATTGATGGTTTAGGTGTCTAGAATCTATATTTGTATATCTATTCCACTTTATGACCCCTGTCAGTGTAACACTGATAGAAGAAATCATGAAACGTAAACTATAAGATTCTCACACATTTCCAAGTTGGAAATTTACTCACCATAAGCCATTTGCTTAGAGGGCTAATCCTTAAACTGGTTATTTATCACGCAGTATTACTACCTTTTACTAAAAGGAACCTAGATTTGCTTTAAAAACAAATGTCTGTCTAATCTAGAGAATGGGTAGCCACGAGCTGGAAAAGCTATGTTGTTATAACGATTCAGTGCCAGAAATTCTCCTCTTTTCTGAGACAGTGAGCCAAATTTATTGCTCTATTCTTGAGCAGAAAGAATTTATAGTCAAAATAAAATAACAACAAAAAAACTTGAGGGTTCAAAATAAATAATTTTAAAGGCTTGGAAAGGAGATTCTTTTTATGATCTTAAAATCTTTTGGGTTTATTTTGTTTGTTTGCCTTTTATTTTTAAAACAAGTTTTAATAGTTAGCTTAAGTTTCGTGCACTGACCAAAAATAAAGCAAGCTAGACTCTTACTATTTTGGCTTCCTTGTTGCTGAGAGGTTTTGTAATCGCACCAACTGGTTAAAAAGAAGATCACAATGACTATCACTGTTGGATTGCAAAAATATATAATCCCTTTAGAAAACTGGTAAGCCACATATATGTTAACCTGTTTTACCTGGTGAAGAAACACAAACACACACTTTTCCTAATGCTATGTTAAGAAGATATTCTTATTTCTTGGGCTTCAGTGAGATCAACTTTTAGGGCTAATGGCAAAAACATCCCAAATCATTAAAATCTTTGGGATTTTAATAAAAATCTGCTATTATATCCTTCCATAAATACCCTTTAAGGCACCACTGATTAGATCTGTTATCAAAATATAACCTATTTTGCGTACTTTAAAGATAGTCACGGGATTCCTTTTACTTTATTCTTTCAGATTAATTAAAATCTGCCAAAAATGTAGAAACTTAAATACAGGGACAGTCAGGAAATTAAGTATTTGCACTTCACAAAATATGGTTTTGACAAATCAGCTTACTTTGAATATGTATATTGATTCAGAAGAGGTCAAGATACAACTCTACTTCTTTTAGAGAAGTGATCTTGGAAAAGGCTCTTGACTTTACTCAGTGTTAGTTTCTTATCTGTAAAATGAAATCACCATATTCTTAAGAACGATATATTATAAATTATATAAGATAGCCTGTATAACATTCAGCACACACTTTTTTTGTCTTTTTATTGATGTTTGCTAGACTCTGAATGGCCAGATTGGTGACCTAGAAGTTGAACATAAAGGATTTTGTCCTTGTTCAGCCTGAAGAAAAATTCACCTCTTCCTTATGAAATCATATTTCCCCAGATGTTCAGCTTTTATAGTTTCTTTGTCCTTTCTTCCACAAAATTTATTGAAAGTTGAATTAGAACAATAATGACTACCAACAATTGTGAGAGCTTTATAGCCTATAAAGTACTTTCGTAGAACTTGTCTTTTTGGATTCTCACACAGCAATTTAAAGGATAATTATATTCATTGATTAATAATATGGCCAGCCGGGCTCGGTGGCTCAGCCTGTAATCCCGTGCCTTTGGGAGGCTGAGGTGAGTGGATTGCCTGAGCCCGCGGGTTCGAGACCCACCTGGACAGCGAGACCTCATCTCTACAATAAATCAAAAATCAGCTGGGCGTGGTAGCGCGCCTGTAGTTCCAGCTACTCGGAAGGCTGAGGCGGGAGGATCGCCGGAGCCCAGCAGGTGGAGGCTGCGGTGGCCGGGAGCGGCCACTGCACTCCAGTCTGGGCGACAGAGTGAGACTCCAACTCAAAAAAAAAAAAAAAAAAAAAAAAAAAAAAATGATATGGCCACCGAGTCTCAATGTGATTATAACTTGTGTAAGATTATATAACTAATATCGAGTCCAAGTCCAAGGCGCTTGTATCTTCTACTGCAATATAAGTTGTTTTTCCTCTCTATGTATATTCCTATATCAGTCTTAGGTAACCATGAAATTTATCATCCATGTTTGGTAGTGAAAGGAAGTGGTATTAATAATTATGCCAGGACTACAGAGTTAAACTGTGATCATTTTGGGCAAACAGGAATATCTTGATAAAATCCAAGTTTCATGAGACTGGATGGTCTATATGAAGAGGGAAGCCAAAACACCCAGAAATTATTTATTAAAAAAGTGTATTCTTACATGCTCAAACTTCAGTCACCTTCAAAATACTTTCCATTTGATGCAATATACCTAATGGAGACATTGTTTCCCACTGCTCAAAACAGTTTTTGAACTTGTCGATTTTGATGCCTTTTAGCTCTGCCATTTTTAGTTTCACTTCTTCCACATTGGCAAGATGTTTCCCTTTGAGGACTGTTTTCATCCCAGGAAACAAAAAACATGGCTGAGGGCAAGATGGGATGAATGGGGAGAGTGGATCATGCTGTTTTGGGTCAAAAAACTGCTTAACGCTTAGTGTGGTGAGGGTAGGTACATTGTCACGGTGGAAGAACCCATTGCCTGTTTGCCACAAAAAAATTCACCGAAGCTGAACACAGCCTCTTACAACAATGCTAGCTGGTACACTGAAGCTGATGGGTTCTTAGACCACTTACTTAGCAGGGGAAGTCTGTCCTACAGGGGATCCTCTCTCCAAAAAGATAATTCCAGGTTTTGGGGGGGTCCGCCTCGTATGAAGTTTCCTAATCCATCTCATTTTCGACCACTTTTGAGAGATCAAAGTATTTTAAAACTGATCTGTAAATAAACATTTTCCAGGAAGGGAAACCAAGTAGAAAAAAGAATATTGACTTTTGTCACAGGGAAAAAAGAACACAAAATTTTTGATTTTCTGATTGCATTCGTCTCCTCGTATAGAAGATGTCTTGACTTTGGTTCCCTGCAATTCAGTTTGGGTTAATACTGAAAGTGTCCACCAAAGGAAAGAACAATTATACATTAGTGAGATGACTGAGAAACATATTGGTAGACTTCACAAAAATTTACTCTACAAGATTTTCAAGGCAGCCCGAGATTATCTGATCAATGCACAAGATTGCAGAGACCATATAGTGATTTTAAAATATTAAAGGCTAACCGCATTTGTTGTTTTCTGTTTTCTATATTCATTGCTAACAGGTCAAACAAATATATAAAATCTATACAACAGAATTTATAAAGATAATTAATGAAAGATTTCTGGGGTAATCCCTTTGGGTCCCCTCCCATGTGGGAGCTTTCCTATCCTCTCAATAAATCCTGTTTCCTAAAAAAATAAAAATATAAAATAAAAAATAATGAAGGATTTTGTTAGAATTCCTTTCAATGGGCCAGGGGTGGTGGCTCATACCTATAATCCCAACACTTTAGGAAGTGGAGGTGAGAGGATTGCCTCAGCCCAGAGATTTGAGACCAGCCTGGGCAACATGACGAGACCTCGTCTCTGCAATAAATACAAAAATTAGCTGGGCGTGGTGATGCCTGTCTATAGTTTCAGCAACTTGGAAGGCTGAGGTGGAAGGATTGCTTGAGCCCATCAGGTCGAGGTTGTGGTGGCCGTGAGTGTGCCACTGCGCTCCAGTCTGGGTGGCAGAGTGAGGCTCTGACTCAAAAAAATATACAAATAAATAAAATTTTTTAAAAAAGAGTCCTTTCCATGAGGGTAGTAGTGATAGACTGAAAAGGGATTTCAACTCTTTGCAGATATTCCTAAAGGGTTTATCTTCCCCCTTCTTCCCCTTCTTCCTTTTCTTACTTCCTTCTCCCATTTCTTTCTTCCTTTTTCTTTCTCTTTTTTTCTTCTTTTCTGCCTTTATGTTGATATTTTTTTCCTTTCTCTTTTGAAATCTAGACCTGTACTTTGGACTTACAAGAATTCTAATAATAATATAGTAGTTCTCCCTTACCCATGGGCATATGTGCTGAGACCCCCAGCGAATGCCTGAAATGGAGGATAGCACCAAACTCTATGTGAAGTATGTTTACATATGTTTTAGACTGTGGCTGGATATGGGTAACTGAAACCATGGGTATGGGAGTGACTACTATAGTTGCTGATTGACTGAGTCATTGTTTTTGAAACAAGTGATTGACTAGTTGGCCAAGCCTTTAAGAAGTGCCCTTCTAGGCCTCAGGTTTTCATTATCCTCCATAACAGTATGGTGGAACAGCATTGTTCAGCACTTCTGTTCTCACACCCATGTGCTTAACAAAGAATCACTAAGTATTATTGAACAATTAACTGTGCCCCTCATCAAGGGAGGTTCTAGGCCAGTGTAGCCTGTCATTATTTCTTGGCTATTAGACAATTTCTAGTCTTCATAGAAACAAAATGTAAATCTCAAGGAAAGATAGTCACAACATTCTAGGCCATGGGGTGGGGAGGGAAAGAAGAGAGTCTAGTTTTCAATTTCAGAGAGAAAGAAATACGGGAGATAAGAATCTGAGAAAACGTCAAGTTACACTTCATATATTTCCTTCCCACTTCAGTGAGTCAGTTTAACGGTGAATGAAAGGACTCCAACAGATAACACTTCTCACAGGGCATCTCCTTTACTTCTGTTTTGGAATCCTAGCTATAGCCCTGAACTACTTGTGTGATCTTGGCGGGTTACTTTGTAAGATGAAGATTTGTAAGATGAAGATGACAAGGGTCCTCCTCTCAAGGTGTTATAGCTAGAAATAAACAAGGTAATATAGGTAAGAGCCCCGGAACGGTGACTGACACATAGTTCATACTCAAAAGTTATGTCATTATTCAGTGTATCATGAGAGCATTTTTCCTTTGATGGTGTTCATGTTGTTCCTGATAGTCTTGTGTGACTCAGGGGGACTGTGCTGCTGTCTGAGTAATGGTTCTTTCAAGGCTCCGCCAAGGGCCCCCAAACACAAAGACTTACTTCACAAGCTCAGCAATGCCCCCAAGGCCTTTGACAGGGAGCAAAGCCTCTCAATCCTCAAATACCAAAGAGACAACCCTTCAGACTCTGGTTTGAGTCCAATATAGACTTTTTTTGAGAGCATTTTTGACACTCCTAAGGCCAGAGGGTCTCAGGTGTTTCCTGGGTGAGAGAGCAAAGGCAGAAAAAAAGAAGAAAGGAACGAGGTAACCAACACCAATCCCACTGTACCCAAACAAATCTGAACCTCCTCAGAATTTCTCCAACGTTTCACTAATCCAAAGCTTTGAATACAGGGCAAGAAAGCAACACAACCCACAGACTATTTTTTCCGGACAAAGAAGCTTCTTTCCCAGGGCAGCAAATTTCCTAAGTAACACCTGGGGATACGTTGGTGCACATGAATGAATATTCTATTGTTGTTTTGAGGATTTCTTTGTAAGTATCTTGCTTCAAGAATGAAGGGTGACGTCAATCAGGGAAAAAAAAATGAATCCCGGGACTTATTGCTCCAATTAAGCAAGAAGACACGTTAGAGCATGAAGGATTGGGTAATAATTCATACCTGTTCTGTTTCAATGCTAACTGTGAGCCTAAACATAGACTCTATCGTCTCTTGAGCGTGAATTCTTGTTACACAATAGCTCAAGGCTTTGAATATTTAAGAAAAATTACTTACAAGGAAATGTTGAAAAATAATCTCCCTGGAAAAAAAGTACATAGCTTATGAAAAATAAATCTGGGTAAATTGAGTTATGAAAGATGTATTCCAGTAGAAGCAGAAACTTTGAAGCCCTTTTCCTGTTCAAAAACAAAAACTTTCCAGATGATAAATTGTCAACACAATAGGCTTTTGGGTATCCCCGGAGCTTGCAGTCTATCTGGGCTTCCGGGTCATCCTGGGTTTAAGCCTGACTTACTGTCGCTCTGCTTTCAGGGGTCCTGGCACTTCTGGTGAGAGGCAGCATTCAGAGCCTTTGCAGAACTTGTTTCTTTCTGTGCGGAAGTATCTTGCTTTTTCAGACCATAGCTGCTGGCTGGTGTGTGTATAAGCCGTGCCCAGGTTCCTTCTAAGAAACAATTCTTGGAATAAGGACCTGGAATGCCTTACTCTGCTGACCAGAAGGAAGGATTATAGAGTGGCTGTGAATGTGGAATTTGGAATTAAATGGCCAGGGTTTAGACCCAGTTTTGCCAGTTCCCTAGCAGGTGAGTTTGGGCCAGTCACTTCATTCTTTAAGCCTCAGCTTCCTCTGTTGTAAAGGGGATAATACTACCTGAGAGAGTTCCGGTGAGGGTTAAAATGGAAAAACGCAAATAAAGTGGTTAGCATGTTGTAGGGCATAAAATAAACCCTCAAGGAGAGTTAACTATTAAGGTTAACTCCAAACATCTTAGGGTATAAGATTTTTATGGGGATTCTTTTGATCAATAGTTTAACTGAACTATAATCAGGGTAGATCCACTCACTTGAGTATAAACAAACAAAAACTATGGGGGCCTTCTGGACTAGGCACTCTGAATCATTTGTGGGATTATTATCTTCAAGTAGTTTGATTGTGGTTGAGGAGATTAGAAATGCACCTATGAAACAATAATACCAAGTAGAAAGTGGCGAGGCTATAAAAGCATATAGATAAAGTGCTACTGGTGCCAGAAGAGGGAGAGATTATAATCTAGTTGAGGGAAGTCAGAGAAGACTTTACCAATGAGAGCCCCATGGTGTACATCTCTGTAACTTTAATATTTTGATAATAGGGCTCATATAAGTATATTGACTTGAACATTTCAAGTTGAAGAGATCCACATTCTGCAGTGTAAAGATTTGGACACACTGACAAAGAGAGTTCAAGTTCAATGTATATTCTCTGATTATCCTATCCTGGGGCCCTAAAATCAGTATCCATTTAAAATGAGAATCACGCTTGACTTTTGCCAGAGGACAGTTGGCCATTTGCCCAGTGGTCTGTGCAGTAACATAGTTATACAAACTTCCCTAGTTTGAAAAGACAAGGAGAGTAGGAGGAAGAGAAAAAGAGGGAAGCAGTGCTGATCTTTTTTTTTTTTAACTGCGTTATGGCCAGGTGTCAAGAAGACTTACTTGCTTTCAGGGCAAGTTGTCCTACTCTTGGTGGGAAGAATGGAAACATTCATCATTCTTTTTTCCTCTCCTGTTCTAACTCTCCCTCCATCTTCTTTCATGTTTCATGTTACTTGCCATTCTGTTTACTCCTTTGATCATTCACTCATCAAACATTCATTAAATTTCCAGTTTCGGAACTTAAATGCTGCTGGAGGTAAGAAGATGAATAAAGCAAGCTTCCTTGTTCCAATCTTCCTCTAGAGAAAGACCATCAATGCCCAAGAGTCGTCATAACCCAAGATATAGGGAGTGGAGTCTTACTGAAATGCTGGGGAGTCTGGCTTTTCTATATTTCCTCTGTTTCTCTATGTGTGTTTCTAAATACTTTTGGGAGCTGAATTCACCCACCCCTTTGATTTTAAATGCTGCTTCTTCATGAGTTCCAGCTTTTCTTTTTAAGTTAGCAGCTTAGCTTATATCTAAAAGCATTTTCAAATTTTAGTATTAAAAAAATGATTCCTCTCTTATTAGATTGAGTTATAGGCATGCAAAGGGAATGTTGGCAGAGTTTAAAAAAAAATTGGTTAAAAACACATTTTGAAATAACACAGAAGTAAACTTTGGTTGGGTTGTAGAAGGGAAGAATAAATTCATTTCCCCCCTTCTGTTCTCTACTTCTAGAAGCATCTAATCATGGCTAATTTTATGGGTGGGCCATTATTTGTTTTGAGAGGATTTGAAGAGTGAGAGAAAGGCCCTAGTCCAAAAATATTTCCCCTTTTGATTCCTGAAATCTTCAGATAAGCAATTTAATTTTTTGTCTTAATTACTGCTTTCTTTGGTCCTTCCTCCTACCCCCACATGCAGGATTATATGAGAAATCCCTAACTTCTGAAAAAGCGGTCTCTGAAAATCACTTTCCTCCAGAATTGGAAAAGATGGGCAAATCAGAGTTCTGTTTTTTTTTTTTTTTTGTCAATATAATCTAGCTCCATTCATTAGACTCTGTAAAACTAGGAAAGTACAGACTGTTGCATTCATTTTACTTCTTTTTGTGGAACTATGGGCCGTAATCTGTGATGAAAAATAAATAGAAAAAGAAACATGTAAGTAACGAATACAGAGCCTAAACACATTCACGGACAACACCTAGATGACTGAGATACCAGTTTACTTTCTGGCCTTTGGTTATTAGGATAACTGCCTTGTTTGTTCCCCTCTACATGTGAGGTGATGGCATTGAATTATAACAAAGATTGTTATGGTCTTTAAACCACTAATAGAGAGCTTATGCAGTTTTGCAAGTTGCATTAGTTGACACGAGGCAGAAAGCTAGAATATATTTGCATTCATTGGTTCAGTGGAGTTTCTTGCTGAAGTATGTTGTGCCACATTATCTCGTCACTGCTTTATAACTGACATATGCCCAATTGCCTTATATACTTTAGAAGCAACTGTCATTTTATCTTGAAGAACAATTAAGTCTTCCGAAGGCTAAATGTTTCCAAGGAAGAAAAAAAAAAGGCCAGACTACAGTTTAATTTATTGAAAGTTATTTATAATTTAGCACTTACTGTCCTGAAAATGCCTGTCCCCTTGGAAATATGATTCAGATGCCCCGAACTAAAGAAACATTTTCCTTTTTCCTGTGTAAAATATGAAACAAAAGACAACTGAAAAACACTTCATTAAAACAGTTCCTTTGTCCTTTTGACAATGAAAATTGAAAGAGACATGCCAGTTTGGCCATGTGGGTGGTCCTCTTTCTATGGTAACCTTAATATGACCTCACAAAAATCACTGCAAGTTATTTGATGGTTTTAGAGACTTTAAAAATATGTGTTGAATGGCAATACTTCCATGCACCAAGGGGTTTCAGAAATGCCATGTTTTAAGAATGAGTTTCCAAGAGCTGAAAGATCCGCCCAAGAACTGCTCGCCCAGACTTCAGTGTGTCCAGGACCTAATCTGTTTTCATACCCTGACACATCTTTCTCTAGTCACGTCATGCTCCTTGGTCATGTAGCCCTACTCCTTCAAGGTCTTCTATATGCTAATTTTGCCATCAATTGCATGTAATTGGTCTAAGTCAATGTGTGTATAATACGTATCAAATGAACTTAAAGTATGTTCCCCATGGGGATATCTTTGACATTTCTTTTTTGGTTCAGTAATTCCAGAACATTCCTCCTATCACAATGTCCTGAACTTCTTCAGAGTTCAGCAAAAAAGAGGGATTTGATTATTTGATAAAAGATGAAAATTTAATGCTGTAGTCATGGTTTCTTTCCCTTTTTTTTAAAAAAAAGTATTTTACTCTTTTAGAGTTAGTTTCAATATCCTAGGATTGTCTGAGAAAAGCCAGTTTAGTTACTAGAAAAACTGATTTTTGATTAATCTATTTTGCCAGTCAGACAATGCAGCCTAGTAGTTTTGAGAAATGAAAAATGAACCATGTACTTTTGCCTTTGGTTAACATTTCTCTGTTAAATGGAATTTGATATTTTACCTCTAACTCTATTAAAATGATGCTGTCCAAAGGTATCATATGGTAAAAGCCATTCTCTTTTTGTGCATTAAGAAAAGTCTCTTTGTCTAGTTTGGTTGTAGAAAACCCAAAAATAACACGCAAAAAGTCTCTTGTTTTAGTGACACTTCTCTGCTAAATAGTACGTAGGGAGCCTTCAGGGGTGCTGTCATAAAGTCTTAAGAAATGTATCTTCTTTCTTGAAATATCACAAGATTTAAAAGTAAAAAATAGCTACTTCACAGCCCTCCTGTAAAATGGAGTCACTGTAATATGTATTTTTTTTTTTTTTTTTAGCACAGTGTATATCTTTTGTTGCTCATCTTGACATGAATCATACTTACAGAATGTTTGGCAGGACTTCGAATTTAAGTTCCCAAATGAGTATTTAACATAGATTAATTAAGACTGTTATTTCATGGAGTATAAATACAACTGCTTATTAAAACATATTTATTGAAGATAAACAATTATGTAATAGAAACTGGCTATAGAGTATAATAATATGACTAATGAAAAAGGCAATTGATTATAAATGACATAATTACTGAGGGTTAAGAGCTATGCAATTAATATTACTTGTTATTCCTTATGTAGGCTTTAATAAGCATTTTGATCATTATTTAACGTGCAATAACTCACTTATTACATCCAAAGAGTTACTTTCCAACTTGGTTCACCTGGCTTTAACAGTGCTTAGGGGAGTTGAGAAGCTTACAGCTTTGCCCTTAGGATTGAGAAAAGACATTGACAAAGAATGTTAATTAAGTGTTACCGATTGGATTTTATTTTAGGAAATGGAAAGAAAAAACCAAGGTCTTTGATTGGAACCTTCTGCCAACTCTCTGACAAATGAAGAATGCTACACACCGACAAGGCTACTCATCTTCCACATAGAGGACTTAAGACGACCACTTGAATTTTTGTGACTTGTTCTTTCCTAAGGAATTCTCTAAGAAATAATTTCATTACTATTGTTACCCCTGAGGGAGTTTACCAGGAATTAGTAGCTTTGTTTTGACTCTGGCATTACAATGAATATTTCCCTGCAACTTCTCTGTAGTTCCTTAGTTTCCACAGTAATGTGATATGCTCAGTGGTACTGAAAAGGGGGTGAGATTTAAAGAGGCACAGTTAGTAATTTATGACCTCAGTTTTAGGCTATGGAAATAAGGAATATGTTATGAAGTTAGAATAGTGTGCACGGAATTAAGCTTTTCCCTGGGGCTCAGAGGGGCCCAGAGATGGGAGTTAGAGCGAGAAAGGACAGATTATGCTGAAGACGATTTTCAGCATATTTGGTGCTTTAGGACCTACTATCAATAAGTATTTTTCAAGACATACAGCAATGTGAGTCTGTCAGCAAAATATTTCCTTTGTTCTTTCAAATCGAATTGTGAACCAAACAGTTCTCCAAAATTTCAGGGTCTCTGGATCATTTCCGAAAAGAAAACTCTGTTTCCTGTTCTTAAATATTATTTACTGCTCTTATTTTTCTAAAGAATACATAGGAAGGATTGGCTTATCTCCGGTGCTGAAGGGAAGCTGTGCTTATGTGTGCATCTGTCTTCTAGGGGACATTTGGAGAACAATTTCATTGAGAAGTTGTGCTTTAAGATGTAGAGAGTCACAGTGTCTCTGCTATAATTTGATGATGTAGGTAGAATGGCCTTGCTCTTAGAGTTGACCAAACACTTCAGGGGAGTCTCAGAATGACCTTTTTCATGAATGCTAGGCTGCTCACAGTTTTTATTCTGCGGAAGGCGTAGCGTTCGGCAAGATAGTGAAAATGATCGAGTGTGCAAACACAGCATTCCTGTGTTCTTTCTTCTCACTCCTCTCTGGTTTTATTCACCTTCAGATGTTACTAGATGTTTGTGGGACTCATGTATAGCTCCCCATGATCTTCCCCTGCTTCCTGCTCACACACACGCGACTGTATAACTCCAACATGCAGAAACATATGTATGCATGCACCATATAAGTAACTCTGATATGTCTAGACTTTATTCCTTCATGCTTAACTCCTAATTTAAAAAAAATTATTGGATGATGTATTCACTCTGGACTCTGTTATGGGTAGAAAAATATGGTAGTGGTGCTATTCAGAACATTGACTTTGGCTCAGGCTGCTTTGAGTAGGAATCCCTATTCTAATACTTGTACCTCTCCTACCTTGACAAACCAGTTAGAATTCTCTAAGTCGCAATTTCCTCTTCTGTAAATTAAGAATAATTTTAAAAAATTCTTGTCTACTATCCAGTTCTATTGTAAACTATGAGTTAGATGATTCATATAAAGTATTTACTTCAGAGCCATTCATACAGTAAGTGCCCTATAAATTATAGACGGTCAATTCTGCTGTTATTGAAAAGGAAGCAGCTAGCTCCCTATAATCAGATCTATATGTAGTTGTGACAACTCAGATTAATTACCTCTTGCTCATCAAGGTTTAGAGGAGCTATTATCCTTCCTGAGTTTCATACACACTTTTCACTCCACAGGTCCAGCTCAATCAATTTTTTCCAATCTCTTCATGACTCCTTGCTAGGCATAAGGAGCTATAGGAAAATGAATAAGAACTCTTCCTTGCCTTTATCTATATATGAGATTTTATGTTTCTTACCTTCAAGACTGTCCTTCTTTTATTTGACATAAATTTAACAGGTTTATTGAAGTGGGGAGTAAGGCTGGGCCAAAAATTTAGAGGAGGGAAGGGGCTGGCAGCTGAATTTATTCGGGGACTGCCTTATTTATTTTTAAAGTCTCAATCTAGTACTTAAGACCTGGTGCATAAGACACTCAGTGAGCACCAACTGATCTGTGAAATGAATGAATGAGTATTTCTCTTGATGTGCAGGGTACCCTCCCAAGGAATAGAGACCACTTCCCAGTGAATTGGTCTGTAAAGTTTCCAGCATAGAAGGGTATATACTCAGATTCTCAATGTGACTTTTGTGATAGCTAGTAGTAGAGTCATTCCCATAACATTCTCATTGAATAGGTCACTCCTCAAAAAATTCTGACTCCCAGACTTGATGTCAGCATAAGAGGGAGAGTCGAAACAAATTATCTTGTCTTAGTTTCTCTTTTAAACAAGATACCTTAACCTGCTATTTGCAACTCCAGTGATTCTCTGAGTCCCATGAAAGCATTGCCAAACATTTGGGTGCATGTACAATTTTTCTGGGAAAAGAAATCATAGTTTTTACCAGATTCTTAGGTGGCCCTGCAAACTTTAAAATGTCACCCATTCATTTGAGGGCATGTACAAACAGAGGCACCTAAATTAACATTCAAAGGACTCCTGTCAAAGAAAGTCTAGTTCCACTGCTCAGAATTAAATTTCAAGTCTGGGAAGCTACTGAATTATTCTATCAACTTATGTATTTCTTGATATATGGCCCTTAGCTCAATGTTAAGTTCTAGATTCCATTGGGAGGGTTTGGTGTGAATTAGACATAATATGGGGTGGAATTTCAACTAAAGTCTCTAGGGAAAAGAAACTCAATTTTGATGAGGAAGTGTTGGAACTAGAACAAACCAAATGTGTCTTATGGATTGATGAGAAAAACAACCAGTATCAACTTAGAAAGGACATTTGTGGGACAGTGACCCTGGGCAGACCCTTCTGGAGACATAGGCAAGAACCCTTCCTTTAAAAATGTAATGCACTGTTAGAAAAATTTAGGATCTTAAAAGCTACTAGAAGAGGGGTGGGGAGACTTATGGAAATAGCACATCAGTGCATGGTGATAGGAATCACTTTTTTATTTTTCAGCTTTCATAATTGAGCCTCTGGTCATCACTCTGACATTGACAGATGATGGAAACTATATTTCGTTCAGACAATTTTCAGAGATATAGCACAGGTCTGTGTCGGGTTTGTTTTATAGAAAATATTACTCTGTGTTTTGAAAACGAACCATGTAAGCATCTGTAAAACATATTTCTCTCTGAGTGGAAAGAAATATGGCAACTGTTGTTCAGTGGAAGGCAGACAATCTCTGGAATGAGAAAAAGCTGGGTTTGAATATCAGATTCATTGTTTAGCAACTGGATGGTGCTTGAAAAGGGGAAGTTTTGCCGAGGCTCAACTGTTCCGCAAGTGAATTAGGGGTATTAATACTTAATTCTGGGGTTATGGTAAGACTCAGACTTTAACATCTAGCATCATTAGTAGGCAACTAATAAATGCTAGCTATTATTCTTAATATGAAAATTCATATAACATGACATTAGGTAATAAAGAGGTCTATATAAGTGGATTTCAAGGAATAGAAGCTTTTCTGTTAAGATGCTAAATTTTTAATATTTAGCTACCTAATCAGGGTGAAGAAGTATCTCAATGTAGTTTTGATGCATATTTCCCTAGTGATTAGTGAAGCTGAACATAATTTTTTTTTTTTTTTTTGAGTTGGAGTCTCACTCTGTCGCCCAGACTGGAGTGCAGTGGATGCTCCCGGCCACCGCAGCCTCGACCTGCTGGGCTCCGGCGATCCTTCTACCTCAGCCTTCTAAGCAGCCGGAATTACAGACACGCGCTACCACGCCCGACTGATTTTTTTGATTTATTGTAGAGATGAGGTCTCGCTGCCCAGGGGGGGTCTCGAACCCGCGGGCTCAGGCAATCCACTCACCTCAGCCTCCCAAAGGCGCGGGATTACAGGCTGAGCCACCGAGCCCGGCTTGAACATAATTTTATGTGCCATTGGCCACGTGTGTCTCTTCTTTGAAGACCTGCCTCTTCAGGTTCTCAGCCTATTTTGAAATGGGTTGTTCCTTTATTTTTGAGTTTTAGGTATTTTCTATATATTCTGGATTTCAGTTCACAATCAGATATATGATGACCAACTATTTTCTCTGATTCTTTGTGTTGCCTCTTTACTCTGTTAGTATTGTTTTTTGTTGCACACTTTGTACAGTTTTCATAAAGTTAAATTCGTCTATTTTTAATTTGGATTCCTGGGCTGTCGGCATCATATCTAATAAGTTACTGCTGAATTCAGTGTTGTAAAGTTTTTTCTCCATGCTTTTGTCTAAAAGTCTTATGGTTTTGAGTCTTACTTTTAGGATCTTGGTCCATTTTGAGTTAATTTTTGTGTATGTTACATAGGGTCCAATTTCATTTTTTTTGCAGATAGATAACCAGTTTTCCCAGCACCATTTGTTGAAAAGATTATCCTTTCCCTATTGAATGGTCTTGATATCATTGTCAAAAATCATTTGAGCATATATCCCATTCCACTATTGTCTGTATATCTGTCTTTATGCCAGTGCCACATTGTTTTTACTACTATAGTTTTGTAGTATGTTTTGAAATAAAACGGTGTGAGCTTTGTTCTGTTTTTGAAGACTATTTTTGGCTATTTTGAGTCCTTTAAGATTCTACATGAATTTTAGAATAGGTTTTTCTATTTCTTCAAAAAAACAGCATTGGAATTTGCTAGGGATTTTACTGAATCTGTAGATTGCTTTGGGTACTATTGACTTCTTAACAATATTGTCTTCCAATTCATGAACAAAGGCTATGTTTACATTAACTTATGTCTTTAATTTCTTTCAACAATGTTTTGTAGTTTTTATTGTAAGACTTTTACTTTCTTATGTAAATTCCTAATTATTTTGTTTTGTGGTTTTTTTTTTTTTAAATGCTGTTGTAAATAGATTGTCTTCATAATTCCGTTTTCAAATTGATCATTATTAGTATGGGAGTATTCAACTGATTTTTGAATATTGACTTTGTATCCTGCTATTTTTCTGAATTTATTTATTAATACTGATAGTGTTTTTGTGTGAAATCTTTGGGGTTTTCTACATATAGAATTATATCATCTGTAAACAAAGATAATTCTAGTTTTTCCTTTTCAACTTGGTTGCCTTTTATTTTTTTTCTTACCTAGTTGCTGTGGCTAAAATTTCCAGTACTATATTAAATAGAAAATGCAAAAGTGAGCATCTTGCCTTGTTCTTGATCTTAGAGAAGAATTGTTGTCTTTTGCCATTGAATATGATGTTCCTTGTGTTTTCCATATATGATTTTTATAATAAAAGTGTGTTGAATTTTGTCAAATTCTTTTTCTACATCTATTCAGATGGCCATATGCATCCCCCACCTTCTGCTAATGTATTGCACTGCATTGATTAATTTATATGTGTTGAACCATCCCTGCATTCTAGGTGCAAATACCAATTGGTCATGGTACATAAACTTTTTAATATGCTGCTGAATTTAATTTCCTAGTCTTGTGTTGAAAATGTTTGCATCAATATTCATAAAATATATTGGTGTGTAGTTTTCTTTCTTGTAGTGTTTTGGCTTTGTTATTAGCAGAATACTGACGCATAGAATGAATCAAAAGTGTTTCCTTCTCTTCCACGTTTTTGGAAAATGTTGAGAGTGATTGATGTTAATTCTTCTTTAAATAATTGGTGGAATTCATCTGTAAAGTCATTAGATCCAGGGCTTTTCTGTGTTCAAAGATTTTTAATTATTAACTAAATCTCATTCTAGTTACAGTTATAGATCTAGTCAGATTTTCTATTTTTTTTTTCATGATTTAGTCATGGTAAGTTTTGTGTTTCTATGAAATTGTCCATTTCATCTAGGTTATTCAATTTATAGGTATGTAGTTTTTATAATACTCTCTTAATGTCTTTTTTATTTCTATAGAATTAATAGCTATGCCTTTACTTTCACCTTCAATTTTAATAATGTGAGTCTTCTCTCTTTGCCAATCTAGCTAAAGATTTATCAATTTTGTTGCTCTTTTCTTTTTATTTTAAAAATATGGGGGTACAATTCAGGATTAGATCCACAAACAGTCATTGCACAGGCAAAGTTTGGGCCTCACCTTGGTCCTCTTTTTGCCTGGCTTGAGGTCAGGTCATTGACGCAGTGTGTCCTCCCTCCCTCCTCTGGCAGCTTCTCTCTATTGCCAATCCCTTTCTCATAGTATCATCATAATTCTTCCGGATCTGCTTATGAGTGAGAACATGTGGTCCTCAATTCTGTTTCTGTGACAGATCACTGAAGATTATATTCTATATAATATATTCTATATATTCTAGACTCTAATACAGACTCTTTTCAAAGAATCAACTTTGGGTTTCATTGACTTTTCTCAATTCTATTTCTATTCTCTGTTTCATTAATTTCCACAGTAATCTTTACTCTAATCTTTCTTCTGCTGGCTTTGAGTTTAGTTTTTTATTCTTTTCCTTAATCCTTAAGGTATAGCATTAGGTCACTGATTTGAGATTTTTCTTGTTTTTAATGCAAGCATTTGTACCTATACAGCTCCTCCTTAAGTGTTGCTTTCACCGTATAAAATAGATTTCATGGGTGTGTTTTCAGGTTCTTTTCTCTAAGTATTTTCTGACTTTCTATGTGATTTCTTCTTTGAGCCATTGGTTAAGAGTGTATTATTTAATTTGTAAAAATTTGTGACTTTTTCAGTTTTCTCTCTGTTATCAATTTCTGTGGCCAGAGGTGATACTTTGCATGCTGTTTGTATTTTTAAATCCTTTGAGACTTAATTTCTGACAACTTATGATCTGTACTGGAAAATGTACCATGTGCATTTGAGAAGAATGTGTAAGTTATTGGTGAGCAAAGTGTTTATATAGAAACAGTTTGTATATAATATTAGTCTGTATATAATATTAGATCTAATTGATTTATTATGCTGCTTAAATTCTCTACTCCTTATTTTCTGTCTGATTGTCCTATTCACTATTGAGAGTGGGATTTCAAAATCTCTATTACAGTACAGCCATTTCTTCCATGGTTCTGTCTTTATTTGCTTCATATATTTTGATGACCTGTTATTAGTAAACAAATGTTTATTATATCTTCTTGTTATACTGAAACTTTTATTAGCATATCATGTCCTTCGTCTTTTGTAAACATTTTAGATTATAAAATAGCCATTGTTGCTCTTCTTATTATTTTTTCCATGTGATATATTTTTCCATTCTTTCCCTTTCAATCTATATTAATAGTCTTTGGATCTAAAGTATGTCTCTTGCAGACAGCACATCATTGCATCATGTGTTTTTATTCATTCTGCCAATCTCTGTGCTTTGATTGGAAGGTTTAATCCATTTGCTTTTAAATTATTTTCTGATGAAGAGAGATTTATGTCATTCTGCCATTTGTTTGCTATATACTTTATAGCTTTTATATGCTTCAATTTCTGCATCACTATCTTCATTTGTGTTTAGTTAATTTTTATAGGGAAATGCTTAAATTCCTTTTCAGTCCTTTTGTGTATATTAAATTGGTATTGTCTTTGTGGTTACCACAGAGATTACCTTTAACATCCTAAAGTTATAGCATTCTAATTTAAACTTATTCCAGTTTAACTTCAATAAAATACAAAAATTATAATTCTTTAATAGCTCCATCTCTTCCATTTTAGTTGCTGATGTTACAAAATTACATCTTCATATATTGTAGGCTCAAAATATAAACCAATAATTCTTTTAAATGCATTAGTCTCTCTCTATCTTTTTAGTTGGGGTCTCGTTCTGTCACCCAGGCTGGAGTACAGTGGCATGTCACAATGATCATGGCTGACAACAGCCTTGATTTCCCATGCTTAAGTGATCCTTTCACCTCAGCATCTTAAGTAGCTGAGACTACCATCATGTCTGGCTGATTTTTTAATTTTTTGTAGAGATGAGATTTTGTTATATTGCCCAGGCTGGTCTCAAACTCCTGGGCTCAAGCAATTCACCCACTTTGGTCTTGCAAAGTGCTGGGATTACAAGCATGAGCCACCACACCCAGGTAAATTCATTAGTCTTTTTTTTTTTGAGTTGGAGTCTCACTCGGTCGCCCAGACTGGAGTGCAGTGGCGGCTCCCGGCCACTGCAGCCTCGACCTGCTGGGCTCCTGCGATCCTTCCGTCTCAGCCTTCCGAGTAGCTGGAATTACAGGCATGCGCTACCACGCCTGGCTGATTTTTTGATTTATTGTAGAGATGAGGTCTCACTGCCCAGGTGGGTCTCGAACCCACGGGCTCAGACAATCCGCTCACCTCAGCCTCCCAAAGGCACGGGATTACAGGCTGAGCCACCGAGCCTGGCTCACATTAGTCTCTTAAGTTGTAACTAAAACAAAATGTGGAGTTGCAAATCTAAGTTACAATTATACTATCTCTTGGATAATAATTATTTTTAAAATATTAGTCTCTTTAGTCATATAGAAAACAAAAAGTGGAATTATAAAACATTGTTACAATAATATTAGCTTTAATGATTGCCCACGTGCTTACCTTTATTGAGATCTTATTTCTACATATGGCTTTGAGTTACTGTCTAGGGGCCTTTCATTTCACCCTGCAGGGTTTCCTTGAGTATTTTTTGCAGGACAGATCTAATGGTCATGGACTCCCTCAGGTTTGTTATCTAGGAGTCTCAATATCTCCCTCACACTTGAAGGACAGTTTTGCTGGCTATAGAATTCTTAGTTGAGAGTTTATCTCCCTCACACTTGAAGGACAGTTTTGCTGGCTATAGAATTCTTAGTTGAGAGTTTTTTCTTTTGTTATTTTGTTTAGGACTTTTAATATTTTGGCTCTCTGCCTTCTGGCCTCTAAAATTTCTGTTGAGAAAGTTGATGATATTCTCATTGATGAACCCTTGTATGTGACAAGTCATTTCTCTCTCGTTGCTTTCAAGATTCTGTCTTTGTCTTTTGAAAGATTCATTATAATAACATCAATAAGGATACCTGATCCCAAACCAGGTGAAGTGAGGACAAGTGGGAGGCCCAAACTTCACCTGTATGATGACTACTTATGCACCTAATCCTGAATTGTACCCCACATCTTTAAAATAAAATTAAAAAAAGAAAAGAAAGGAAAAGAGCTCATCAACTTTCTTCTTTAAAATACCACAAAATATAACTTTCTTGGTGGAAAGACAATGGGCGACTTTTACTGTCTTTGTCACACTTTTTCTATTTTTCGCAATAGCATATATTGCTTTTCAAATTAGAAAAAGTGTCTTATTAAAAATAATTAAATAGCTCAGTTTTTAAAAAAAGTTTCATTATAACGCTTCTCAGTGTGAGTGTCTTTGAGTTTGTCTTACTTTGAGATTGTGGAGCTTTTCAGATGTTTACATTCAAGTCATGTTTCATATTTGAAACATGTTGGGTGAGTATTTTTTCAAATATTCTTTCTGCCTTTTTTCTCTCTTTTGTCCTGCTGGGACTCCCAAAATGTTTATATTAGCCCACTTGATGATGTCTCACAGGTCTCTTAGGCTCTCTTAACTTTTCTTCATTCTTTTTTCTTTCTATTTCTAAGACTCAATAATTTCCATTATCTTCAGCTTGTTTATTCTTCTGCCTACTTAAATCTGCCTTTAAATTTCTCTAATACATTTTTCATTGTATTTATGATATTTTCCAGCTCCAGAATTTATTTTTACTTGACTTTCTCCACATCTTTTTTTGTTATCTGTACATCTTTAACCTAGTAGATTTGCCATCAGGTTTTATTTTTGTGTTTATGTGGTACAGTTTCTGTTGATGTAATATTTCCTTCAAATAAGTCGTACTTTCCTGACTGTATGCTTGTGAATTCTCTTAAATTGAAAACTGGGCATTTGAATCAAACAATGTGGCAACTCTGCAATTCAGATTCTTCTTACTCAGGTTTGAGTATTTTAAAAATTGTTTATTATTCTTGTTTTGTGCCAAAAATTTATCTAATGTGTCAACTTAAGGTCTCCCCAAATCTTTTCTGATCCTGTACTTTAACATGGACATGCATGATGACTTTCTAATTTTTTCCTATATATGCTGCTGCTTTTGAATGTCCTAGTCCTTAGTGTATGACTTTCAAAAGAGGAAGAGGAAAATTAAGCAGGAAAAAAGAGACCAACAGACACTTGCCCTTTAAATTCATTGGAGTCACTTCAGCCAGGAGGAGCTATTGATAACTGGGGAAGGCAAAATGATGGCTTCCTTACTCTTTGTCTGCACCTCTGTGATCAAAAGGAGCAGTCAGCAGTCAAAGCACAAATCCCCAATTTTGGAGAACAGGGTCTTTTTTGCCCACCATGGACTCCTCAAGCTGTGTGCAGGTTGCTCCAGGATCACATACACCGACACAGAGTTGGTATCTTATCTTCTGTGCTAAGAGCTAGATTGATCAGTAATTAAACAATTGACTGTTCAAGTCTTTCCCTGGAAGTTGAAAGGTTCCAGAGTCCAAAACAGTTACATTAGACAGATTCTGTCAGTGAGATTATTGTTTAGGTGGGGACACAGGCTACTGTGTTTCCTATTCTGCCATCTTCTCAGTATTCTTTCCATACTGGCTACTTTTGAGATGGTTTTAACTTCTTTTTGAAATGATTATTTGCACAAAGAAGATCCATATAGAACTAGAACTCTAGAAAGCAAATGTGTATAGTACAGGAACAGACAGACTGGGTAACCCAAATATGTTACTTCTGCTGATGAGATTGTTTAAGGGCGGACTCTCGTGGGTAATTTGATTGGTTTCCTGTTCAACCTCACAGTTTGCTGCTGCACCCTTTATAATCTATTGCACACTCTGGTTTCCCGTGAAGTACTAGAGAAAGGATGTAAGTCAACATTTGAATGTTTCTATTTGGTGGTGCTCAAACTCTCTCAGCATTTGAGGGTTCCATAGCAGTGATCCAGGGGTATGTGGGTAGTAAAAAGTTTCCAAGAAGACAGAACTACCAGAATCCTGTCCTTACTTCAATAAGAGTAACTCCTCTAGTATCTGTTTAAATATTAGGATTTTATATGAGATTTAATGGGAAAAAGGGGGGTTTTTGGTTTAAGAACATCAGGGAAGTTAAATGGAAAATGCTTTGTTCAGTAACATTTGATCTGGAGAAGCTGGGGAAATGACCATGATAAAATCTGAAACCAGTAACACATTCATCATCTGACCTATTCCCTCATTTCTGCTTAACTAAATGAGCTCAAATACTACTCCGAAAGAGACCGCCTCTGATTATTCCCACCTGTCTCCCCAGAATTTTCTCCTTTTTCTGATCACTTATCTCTGTTATTGTATTGGTTGGGAGAGGAGACCAGTACAAGCAACCCCAAGCCTCAGTGGTTTATCACATTGTCAATATTATTTCTCCTTTAGGCAAGTTTCAGCATTGATTTTCTTGGCTAGGTGGTTCTTTGGGGTGCACTTCTCAGTGAGGAGCTAGGATCCTTCCACCATGGCATCCCCTAGGCCCACACAGAGGCCTCTGATGGACTTTCTGCTGTCAGTAGAACAGGAAGTGACAGTGTGAGGACTTTGTTGAACATTTGAGGAGCCAGGCTTGGAATTGACATACATAAGTTTTTCCATATACTATTGGTTATAAGTAGTCACATTGCCTCATGGAGATACAAAGAGAACTAGGAAATTGTAGAATTCCTTGGTGGCCAAAGGAAAATGTAATTAATTGTTGAACACATAGAATTAATTGTCTCCTCTATACTGCTTGCCCCTCCTTGTCCACATACTGGGTAAAATGTGCTGTGTGTTTACCTTAAATCCCCAACTAGATTGCAAGCTCCTGAAGCCAAGAGTTATGCTTTATGCGATACTACTTGCAATCCTTGAATTGCCCAGGTATATTAGCTAGGGTAGGCTAAGCTACTATAAAGACAAACTCAGGGATAACTTCATACCTTAAGGAATACACAATTTCCCATTTATTTTTACCTCAACATAGTCTTGGAAAGGTTTCATAGTTCAGTGGCAGCCCTTATCACTTGACCCTTTGAGAGCGACCCTGTCATCCTCAGAGTTTCTTTGAGCACTGCCATTCTAACCAGCAGAAAGAAGGAGACCATGTGGTGGTGTATGCATGCATGTGTCTGTGGGTTGAACTGGGAAGAAGCATACATCATTTCCATTCGCATTCCATTGACAAGAACTCGCTGCTGTGAGGCCACACCTCACTCCAGGGCAAATGGGAACTACAAAATGGGAACTGCAAACTACAAATCAGTTACTGTGGAAGTGAAGGATAATGGATATTGGTGACAACCTTTCACTTTCTTTCACAGAAGAGCAGAAATTTTGTTCCATTCTGACAATGCTTCAAATTAGGCAGTGCCATTCCCTGTCTCTGAGGTTAGAACTGATAATCAGAGGTGAACTAATAATTCCAATGAGATGCAAATACTAGATATCAACACTGGCATCTGTACTTAGTTCTTCTTAGTTCCAAAACCTGCCGTGATCTTCTGTACTATGCTGTATGCCACACATAGTAGGATCTCAATAAATATATCAGGGGGACGCCTTTTCACTGTCTTATTTCATTTTTTTTCTTCATTCTTTTTTTTCACCTTTCTCTTCATACTTCCCTTGTCATTTTCAAGCATAGCAGTATATGAAGAGTGATTTCTGTTGGACAGTCAACACAAGACTTCCAAGTACTTTATGTACATCATGTTCTGTGAAAATAAGAATGCAAGTCAAAAATCTAGCGTGTACTCCAAAATGTCTAGAATCTTCTCCAACATATACCTTTTCAGACTAGTTGTTTTACTTTTTGTTTAATGTCCACAGATGTGTGATGAAAAGAGGCGGTACCTAACTCTATTTTCGCTTGTTTGCTTTTACATTTTAACTTTAGGGTCAATACATCCCTTTATTCAAACCACAATTAGTCTGAATTCATTAGAATATAACTATAATAATTGTCCATCTATTGTTCCTCCTGTTAGCCAGTTGGACCTACTGCGTACATCACTCTCTGGTAATGCAGTGGTTTTGCTAAATTCTACAATGTTGGAATAATATTGCCAGTTTTGATTCTAGTGGGAATAAGAAGAGCCCATAGGTTTTCCATGGTGGAGTTCTTTGTTGGAACACAGATACCACCATTAATTAGGCAGAATGTAGGAGAAAAATGCCAAAACCCCCAAAATATTTTAGAAATTTCCCATATGTAAGTCCCTATGTCTGTTGGAAATAATAAAGATTTATTCTGTTTGAGGTCAGGTGTCCCCTAATGCGATGCTGTACACTATTGGAGAAGACTGGTAGGGCTCTACAATTTATAACAGCACTCTTCTTTCTGGAGGGCTGAAGGGTGTTGACAATGGAAAGATTTTTAGGCGACTAATGCTCTCCATGAATAAACAAGACCCTTAAGTTCTCCTCTGAATGCTGGAAATCATAACATCTCTCTTAGGAAAACTGACACAGCTTTTTTTCTTAAGTCAGAACTGAGATTCTGATTCAACTAAATATATAGGGACTCTTCTGTCGGCTGAGTTCTTTCCTAGAAGCTTTCAGACCCTTCACCATTGATCCTTAATGAGATCCTCTAATCAGAGGGCTCTAGAAATATGTCATGTACTTTGCAGACTGAAGCCTACCACCCTTCCCCTTTGCTTGCCAACCTTTGTGTACCTATTTGAAAAATCACAAATTATTTTGCTGACCCATAGCTCATCAGGGAAAAATTGTCTCATTCGTGTTTGAAGACCATTTTAACCAGCAAAGTCCACCGGTTTGCTGTGAATGGCAGGCCACTTCAGGGCTTGTTGCACTGAGGTTCTTGGGACCGACCTTCAAGGGAGGTGATACGCTAAGACTAGAGGCATTTGTGAAACGGAGTGGGAATTAGCAATGAGGAAGCCTAGAAGCATGGCTTATTTTTCCTTTTTGCATAATTTGAAATATCCTTTTAGCAATGTAAACGGGAAAATATGAAAGACAGCCAAGGAACCAACCTCTGCTGTTATTTTAACAGAGAGGAAAGCATAGAGACTTTACCACTCTACCGGTTTAGCAGAAATACTGGAAGTCTGTCAGTCAACTGAAGGATTCTTTCTTGTCTTGGCTTGTTTTGGAGATGGTACAAGAGCTGATAGTCTCAACTCTGTTTAATTTATGTAGCTTCAGAAAGAAAGGTTGTCAGGGCCCACACGACGAGGAAGAAAAGCAAATGAGACCGGGACAGGTCTAAACCTCCTCCCACGGCACTGTCACCCTGCTCATCAGGTAAGAAAAACAGATTAAAGCAAGTTCTTTGTTTCCAAATTCCAGGCTTGCAAAGGATGTATTATGATATTCATTTCAAAATATGGTTACATCTTGAAAGCATTTCTGTTAGAAAGGCATATTATCTTTAACAATGAAGCAAGGAAAAAAGCCTGGTGCATTACTGTGGACTCTTAAAATACCTTAGCAGATCTGACTTTACATATATCTTTTTACATTAACATTCAAAAATCCTTGGCAGGAACAATAGGAATGGTTCAAAGTTCAATTCATAATCATAAGCAGACTTTTCCCTCCTTCCCCTCCCTCACTGTTTGAGTTTTTATGAGTATATTTGGAGGGGGTAGAGCAAAGAGAAAGGGGTCACATTTAAACATTTTCTCCCTCTCTTCTCCAGGAGGAGTTCTAATTCCGTAATAGAATAGTTTTATTCAGAGTTAACTACTTTGGTTTTGGTTCTGAATGATAATTGTAGAAAACATAAAGCAACGTTTTAAAAGCTCAGACTGTGAAAGAAAGGACTAGTACCGCTTAGTAAAAGCATATGTTGCTAGTGGGACCTCACAACCACATTCAAATCACGCTCTTGCCAAATCACGTTATGTTTCTAAAGCTCCTTATTTAAATTTCCCAAGCGAGGTTCATATGGCATGTTCTGTGTTTTTGCTCTACAGTATTGAAGGGAGGTCCTTGGAAACCCTTCCTCTTAAGAACCAACTTTTTCTTTTCTAAATAAAAGTCCAAATTAAATCTAGTTTACGTTTATTGGATACAGGACTCCATGCCACCGACGACAACAGAAAAAAACATCTGCTCCTGGCCCTGGTTGGGGTTGTAAAAATGGCCTGTGGAGCTATGGGGAGGCAGCGTGCACAATCAGAACGCCTGCCAACCATTGCTGTGGCTGGACGTATAGGAGTTAGGTTCAATGATGGTCAACATTGGCGGGGCCTTGAAACGCTGTCTAATCAAGTCCCAGTCTCGAAGAAAGAATGCATTAAACCAGCTGCAGTCCTGTGCATTCTCTTCTTTAAAAGATTAAAAATGGACCATTGCCTCACTAGACTCTGGTATGGCCATGTGCTCTTTGAGTTATGGCTGTCGCCATGCTTCCTGGTTTTGGCCCCCTACCCTGCCTTGGGGAGGTGAATTTCCTCTTTCTCTCTCTCTAATTTACTTTTCAAATAAACTATATTTTCTAATCTAAAAAAAAGATTTAAAATACAGAGTCACTGTGTCTCAGAGTTTTACAAAATCTGGAGTCAGGAATTCATTCTGAAGTTGAATGTCACCAGTGTATGTATAGGTCTGCTGTCACATCTGAAGACTTTCTCTGTAGCTTTCTGTTTAGAATGTTTGATTCTTTTTGCTTCCTTTTAGGCTCTGTTTAATCATTATTTATGATTTGATAGTTCTTTCCTGGCACTGCTGGATTCTTTACAACTTAATTATCATATCTATCACTATAATAAATAAAATGAATATCCACCCACTCCTGTTTTTGAAACTATTTACCGATCTGAATTTAAAAGTAAATCACACTGAATTGCTGGCTTGCATTAAGTTCAGAGTGATTGTGACATAGAGTTTTTCTGAGTTACCTTCTGAAATGCAGAATACAACCAGAGAGAGAGAAAGGCATATCAGATGATGCAAAATATAGTTTACTGAAATATAACCTTACATAATGTATTATAAATATGATTCTGTGAGGTCCTGTTATTTATTTCTAATCTCCCCCTCCACCTGCCTTATCTCTTATCACTCAAAAACCAGGATTTTTTTTTTAAACTCATAAAAAGTGAGAGGATATCTTTCTTTCTCATTGAGGTCTCTCTTTGCTTGTTTAGGATCAACTCATCTACGAAGTGCTTTTCCTGGTTTGTTTTTTCTGTTTATGTCCACTGGGCTTTCATGTTTTGCTCAAATTTTATTTAAACTAGATACTTTTTTTTGACAAGCAGTGTAATGTTGTGGTTAGGAGCACAGACTATCTAGGTTCAAATACTGGCTTTGCGATTTTGGGTAATTTGCTTAGCTTTTCCATATTTCAGTTTCTTAATCTATGAAATGGGAACAAAAAGAATCCCCGATACCTAAGGTTATTAAAGGATTGATGGGTTATTGTATTTCAAACACTTAGACCTACGCATGACCACAGAAAACTCTGTATTTAATCAATTAATTAATTAATTTTAATTTTTAAAATTATATAAATTTTTTATTTTAAAATTGTGGGGTACAGCTAAGGGTTATGTATACAAATATTCATTATGCAGGTATCCTTGTTGATGAGGTATACCCCTCCTTCCCCAGACAGATATTGACTACCGTTAATCCCACCTCCCTGCCTCTCCTTGCTCCCCCAGTAGTTTCCCACCACTGTTGATCCTTTCCTTATAGTATTACGGTAGTTAAAACTCTGTATTTGAATATCACTCTTATTATTCAACTGTTTTGCCCTGTTTATACCTGGCTTTTTTCTATCTGCACAGCCTAAAGTTATTTGTCTCTCTCGAATGCAAGTGCTTTGTGTTTTGGCCT
The DNA here is from genome assembly GCF_000164805.1 of Carlito syrichta. Lineage (NCBI taxonomy): Eukaryota > Metazoa > Chordata > Mammalia > Primates > Tarsiidae > Carlito > Carlito syrichta. Next base: position 277,869 of record NW_007256219.1, on the reverse strand, counting down.
TTTTCTTCTGACCAGCGGAGGAGAATCCTGCTCTCTGTTACAGACATGAAAGATATGTACTTGGTTATTTTTGCTGGGAAGAGTTGAAGGTGACCTCTTTCTTCCTAATGAGAAAAGACACAAAAGCTATGTTCCTTCCTATAAATTACTAGAAAATATTTCTTTTCAGTAATTGTAGCCACACCCCCCTCCTCTGAAGTGGACCGTGCTTATGTAAAACAACTTCTGTGGGTGTAAATATATCTTGTTTCCAATACTCAAGTTTTTGAGACTTTGCCTTATGATTGCTAATTCTCCTATCACTCCCATTCTAAGATACGAATATAATTTTTATATCACTTTTAGTGTCACAGAAAATATGAGGCGAATATCCTATCAGTTAATTTGCTATTAAAGAAGTTGAGGTCAAGATGACTGAAGAGGTGCCCAGCGTTTCTAGTTTTGTTCCTTCATTTGCAGAGAAAGAGCAAAACAGCAAATAGGTAACCACACACATACAACTATTTGTGGAAGAACATTGGAATTCAGGGAAGAAGTGACAAAGACCCTCTGTGGCACTGAAATTGGAGATGGCAGCATTGAGAGGGAAATGGAGCCACTGGCTGGGATTGTCTCTGAGCTGAGAGAGACTTCCCATTATGGGGACAGGTAAGCAGGAGATCTCCACAAGTCCACATTCCCACTACAGATGTCTGTAATCTTAGCTATAGGAGAGTCCCACAATCCTCACAGACTGTGAGGAATCCCTGCCATGCTTTATTCCAGAGAGGAAATTCAACCTGGGCCCTCCGACCTGGCTAGAACCTCGATGGCATGGTATCATCTTGAGAGCGAACCACCCCACCTAGCTACATCACATTCTGGGACTCAGTGGCCACTGCATCTCCATATCCCTGAAGCCTGACAGTAGTGTTGTGACACTAGCTGGATTCAGCAACTCCAACCTCTGAACCCACAGAGCACCGTAAATCCCGGGAAATAGGGAGTCCAGCACATCAGGGAAGTTGCCTCCAGAATACAGGAAACTGAAATGCACATTTCCCTGAGCCTGAGAGGCATATTCCCGATACCACTGCCACTGATAGTGACCCTACCCCCTCCAGTGGCAGGGCTACAGCCCCCACAAACAACCACAGTCCAGGTCCCTGAGAAACTCAAAGATGCTTCTGATGTTGATTACAACTGAAGAAGTCACCAAGGACCTGAAGGTTGGTGTATGGTGGCTACCACCAATGCTGTACACAATGGTTAGGGGCCCAAAGACCTACCCATCCACTCGACCCCACTGTCACCACTGCCAGAACCCAAGCAAGCTTCTTGGAGGCCTAAAGATTGGCTTGACCGACCTGCCACTGCTGGTACTTGTATACACACCCAGGGCCCTGAGGACCAGCATTCCTGGCATCCCCATCCCCAGCAAAGTCTCACACACAGACTTCACTGACAACCACAGCCTGAGCCACTGAAGAACTCACACTACCGAGGCTGATTACAGAAAAAAAAATACAGAGACTACATTACTATGCTTACCCAGGATCAAAACCAAAGTTCCCTACCAAAACAATGTTACAGATACATCTATAGGAAAAAGTATTTTCCTACAAAAGCTAATCCACAAAATTGGAAGAAGTGACCATTATTACCAGATGTGCAGGTATCAGCATTGTGACACAAGAAATGTGAAAAAGCCAAGAAATATGGCCTTTTCAAAGAAACACAATAATAATATTCCAGTAACAGACACTCCTCCCCAAAAAAGAAAATCTGTGAAAATCCTGAAAATTATTCAAAATAGCAATCTTAAGGGGTCTCAGCAAAATATAAGTGAACACAGGCAATTAAAAGATATCAAGAAAACAAATGATGATCTTAATGAGAAATTCAACAAAGAGGTAGATATAAAAAAAAAAAAACCCAGAAAACTTGGATTAAAAAAACTGAATGAATAAAATATAAAAATACAAGTGGCAGCTTCAATAATAGACTAGATAAAAAAAAAAGAAAACATTTCTGAACTTGAAGATAGGGCTTTTGAAATAATACAGCCAGACAAGACAAGAAAAGAAGTATAAAAAAATAATGAAGGCTTCTGTGTGGTACGTGGAACACTGTTAACGTATAAATATTAGCATTTTAAGACTATCAGAAGACAAGATGAAAAAAAAGCACAGAAAACCTACTTAATAAAATAATTGAAAACTTCCCAAGTCTTGGAAGAGATACAGACATCTAGATACAGAAAGTTTAAAGATCTCCAAACAGATTTTCTTAGGCAAATTATAGTTGAACTGTCAAGAGTCAGACAAAGAAAAATTTCTAAAATCAGTGAGAGAAAAGTATCATGTTACATATGTTGAAATCCGTGTCAGACCAATAACAGATTTCTCCGCAAAAATCTTACAAGCCAACAGAGATTAGGATGATACTTAAAATGCTGAAAGAAAAAAAACCCTGTCAGATAAGAATACTATAACCAGCAAAGCTATCCTTTAGAAATAAAGGAGAAATAAAGTCTCTCCCAGACAAGCAAAAACTGAGGGAATTTATCGCCACTAGACTAGCCCCTACAAGAAATTGTCAAGAAAGTCCTATATCTGGGAGTGAAAGGGTGATAGCTACCATCATGACATCACACAAAAGTATAAGCATACCTTGACCTTTTTTTATTGTACTTTACTTCATTTGTGCTCACAGATAGTGTTTTTGTTGTTGTTGTTGTTGTTGTACAAATTGGAGGTTTGTGATAACTCATGTCATTTTTCCAACAGCATGTGCTCACTTTGTGTCTCTGTGTCACATTTTTGTACTTCTCACAGTATTTCAAATTTTTATATTATATCTGTTATGGTGTTATGTAATCAGTAGTTTTAATGTTACTATTTTAATTGCTGGAGTGTTGAGAACTACAAGAGACTTAGAGTTAGAAAAGGAGTCTGAAGATATGACTGACTGAATTGCTACCGTTTCATAGTAAGACTTGCACAAATGAATTGTTTTTTCTTACAGATGAACAAAAAAGTGGTTTCTTGAAATGGAATCTTCTCCTGGTAAAGATGCTGTGAACATTGCTGAAGTGACGATAGAGGTTTTGAAATAGAATATAAACTTAGTTGATAAAGATAAAATTTTTGAGAGTGTTGACTCCATTTTGAAGAAAATTCTACTGAGTGAAATGCTATCACATAACATTTCATGCTACCGAGGAATTTTTTGTCAAAGGAAAAGTCAATCTATGCATCAAACTTTCCTGCTATCTTATTTTCAGAAATTGCCACAGCCACCTCAGCCTTCAGCAACCATCACCCTGAGCAGTCAGCAGCCTTCAACATCAAGGCAAGATCCTATTGGCAAAAAGATTACAATTTGCTGAAGGTTCAGATGATTGTTAGCATTTTTTAGCAATAATGCATTTTGGAATTAAGGTAGTACATTTTTTAGACATAATACTATTGTACAATTAATCAACTGCAGTATAGTATAAATATAACTTTTATGTGCACTGGAATGCCAAAAAAAATTTATATGACTCAATTTATCGTGATATTTGCTTGATTGCGGTAGCCTGGAATCAAACCTCCATTATCTCTGAGGCATGACTGTATAAAACTCACAGAGCAGATATACGAATAAGAAAGAAATATGAACCAAATATTATTACTACAGAAAACCACCAAATTGCAAAGATAACCAATAAGATAGAAAGAAATGATCAGAAAACAACAAATAGGAGATGTAAGTCATTACCTATCAATAACAACCTTGAATGTAAGTGGTTTAAATTCCCCAGTTAGGCAATGTGGATGACTGAATGGATAAAAAATGAGACAAAACTGCCTGCTGTCTACAAGAAACACAGTTCACCGGTAAAGACATGCATAGACTGAAAGTAAAGAAATAAAGAACGATATTCCATGCAAATGGAAAAGAAAGTGTGCAGGAGCAGTTACATTTATATCAGACATAATAGACTTAAAGTGAAAAAAAGACACAAAGAAGGTCATTGTATAAGATAAAGGAATCAATTTAGTAGGAAGATATAACAATTGTGACTATATTAATATATACCCATCACTGGAGCAACCAGATTTATGAAGTAAATTATTATAAGAGCTACAGAAAGAGAGAGTGACCCCAATACAATAGTAGCCGAGACCTTAAACACCCTAATTTCAGAATTGGACAGGTTGACAAGACAGAAAATCAACCAAGAAACATTGGAGTTGAATTGTATTATAGACCAAAGGAACCTAATAGACATTTACAGACTATCCAAACAAATACGCCATCCTCTCATTAGCATAATGAACATTTTCAAGGATAATGTATGTGTTAGGCCACAAAACAAATCTTAACAAAGTTTAAAAACCTGAAATCAGGGGTTGAGAAGAGGAAAAAGCAAATAAACAAAAAACTGAAATCATATCAAGTATTTTCTCAGACCACAACTTGATAAAAGTAAAAATCAATAATAAGAGGAACTTTGGAAACCACACAAACACATGGAAATTAGAGAACATGCTCCCTGTGACTAATAGGTCAATGAAGAAAATAAAAAGGAGATGAAAATTTCTTGAAACTGTTAAAATTGAAATAAAACATATCGAATCACCTGGGATATAACATCAGTGCTAAGAGGAAAGTTTATAGCAGTAAACATTCACATTGGAAAAGCAGAAAAATTTCTAACAAGCAACCTAATCATGGTCCTCAAGGAGCTAGGAAAGCAGGAATAAATCAAACCCAGAATTAAGAGCTAGAAAAATAAAGGTCAGAATGAAACTAATTGACATATGCACACCTCAGAGATATTGCAGGTTCAGTTCCAGATCACCTCAATAAAATAAATATTGCAATGAACCAAGTCACGCAATTTTTGGGGTCTCCTAGTGCATATAAAAGTTATGTTTATACTATCCTATAGTCTATTAAATGTGCATGAGGAATGTTTAAAAAATATACATACCTTAATTTAAAAATACTTTATTACTAAAAATTACTGACACAGAGGCATGAAGTGAACTCAGGCTGCTGGAAAAATTACTCCAGTAGACTTTTTCTGCACAGGATTGCCACAAACCTTCAATTTGTAAGAAACATGGTATCTGCGAAGGGCAATAAAAAAAAAAGTGCAATGACATGAGGTATGCCTACAAAGACCAACATTTACAAAAGATCAACAAAATGATAACTTTTTTGAAAATGATAAACAAAGTCAATAAACCATTAGCTAGACTAAGAAGAAGGGAGAACACCCAAATAAAGAAAATTATAAACACAAAAGGAGACATGCCATCTGATCCACAAATATACAAAGAATCGTTAGAGACTATTAGGAACAACTATGTACCGACAAATTGACAAACCTAGAGGAAATGGATAAATTCCTAGATGCATATGAGGGGGAACCCCTTCAAAAATGGAATTATTTTGGAGGGTGGTTCATTTGTAGGACAAGCTTCCCCCACTGAGTGTTTTAGGAAAGCATTGACATCAGTGTCCTAGCTAGTGGTGATGTGAGAGGTTGTGTTCAACATCAGCGAATTCTTTTCTTTGGAGATTCTTTCAGTGCATGTGTCCATTTCCTAATAGGTGATTTACGACTGTATCTGCCCACACCACACCAAGTTTTTCAGCAGTTTTTGACCAAAAACGGCATGACCTCTGTGCCGCACCCTCCTTATTCACCCAATCTCACCCAGAGCAACTTTTTTTTCCCATATGAAAAAAGTCCTCAAACGGAAATGTTTTGCTGAGATGAAAAGAAAACATGGCAGAATTACTAAAGGGCATCAAAAGGGACAAGTTCAAAATCTGTTTTGAGCGGTGGAAAAGGCATCTTGATAGGTGTATTGCAGCAAATAGCGAGTATTTTGAAGGCGATTGAAGTTTAAACATGTAAGAATAAGTATAAAATTTTTTATAAATAAATTCTGAGTTTTGGGGGGTCCTCGTTGTATAACCTACTAAGACTGAACCAAGAAGTACTAGGAAACTTGAACAGACCAATAAGTAATGGGATTAAACCAGTAACAAAAAGTTTCTAGACAAAGAAAAGTCCTGTACTGTATAACTTTACTGCTAAATTATACCAAGCTTTCAAAGAAAAACTAACACCAATTTTTCTAAAACTGTTCCAAAAAACTAAATGATGGAATTCTTTCTAACTCATTCTATTAATACAAGGCCAGTATTACTCTAATACCAAAGCCAGAAAAGAAGATACAAAGCAAATACAAACCAATATTTCTGATGAACAAATAACATGGTCTAAATGTTTGTCCCCTCCAAAGTTCATGTTGAAACTTAATCCTGAATGTGGCAGTATTGAGAGATAGCACCTTTGAGATGTGATTTGTTCATAAGGGCTCTGCGCTCATGAATAGATGCATTCATTCATGGGTTAATAGATTAATTTGTTATAACAGGAGTAGGGCTAGTGACTTCATAAGAAGGTGGGAAGAAATCTGAGCTAGCACTCTTAGTTCCCTGGTCATGTAATGTCCTGTGCTACCTTGGAAATCTGCAAAGGGTCCCAACTAACAAGGAGGCACTTACCAAATGTAATCCCTTGACCTTGGACTTATCCTTTTTAACTGTAAGAAATGATTTCTTTCTTTCTGCAAATTACTCAGTTTCAGGTATTCTGTTATAAGCCACAGAAAACAGACTAAGAGAACCTAGATTTAAAAGTCTTTAACAACATACTTGTCAACCAAATGTAACAGCACATCAAAAAGGTAATATATCTTGATCGAGTGAGATTTATTTCAGGGATGCAAGGATGGTTCAGCATGTGCAAATCAATAAATGTGACACGTGACATTAACAGAATGAAGGACAAACCCATATGGTCATTTCAATAGATGCAGAAAAAGCATTCAGTAAAGTTCAGTATCTCTTCATTATAAAAACTCTCAAGAATTTAGGCATAGAAGGTATTTATCTCAATGCAGTAAAGAACATATATGGCAAACACCCGTCTAACATCATCCTGAATAGGGAAGAGCTCAAAGCTTTTCCTTTAAAAACTGGAAGAAGATAAGGATGCTCACTTTCACCACTTTCATTCAATATAGTACTGAAGGTCTTAGCCAGAGAAATTAGGCAGAGAAAGAAATAAAGAGCATCAAAATTGGAAAAGAGAAAGTCAAGCTGTCCCTTTTTAAAGACAACATGATTTTATATGTAGAAAATCCTAAAGCCTTCACCAGAGATTGTGAGAGCTGGGAGACACATTAATTAAAATTGTGGATAGAAAATCAGCATATATAAATTTCTACAAATAACAAAGTAGCTGAAAAAGAAACCAAGAAAGCAATTCCATTTATAATACCTATGAAAAAATACCTAGGAATTCATTTAATGAAGGAGGTGAAAGATCCCTACAATGAAGATGCAAAACACAGATGAAAAATATGGGAGAGGAAACAAACAAACAAAAAATCAAAAGACATTCTATGCTTATGGATAGGAAGAATTAGCAAAGTCCTATATAGATGCAGTGCAATCATCAAAATTCCCCACAGAAATAAAAAAATTGTAAAATTTATATGGAATTATGAAAGACCCTAAAAATAGCCAAAGCAGTACTGAACAAAAAGGACAAAGCTGGAGGTCTCACACCACCTGACTTCAAAATATGCTGCAAAGTTTTAGTAACAAAAACAGTAAGGTATTGGTTTAAAAAAAGACCATATAGATTAATGAAAAAGAATAGAAACGCAGAAATAACTCCACATATTCACAGCCAACTGATTGAGGGAAAGGACAGTCTTTTCTATAAATAGTGCTGAGAAAACTGAATATCTAGACATAGAAGAATGAAGCTAGATCCTTATATTTCATCATATACAAAATTTAACACAAAATGGTTTGAAGTCTTGAATGTAAGACCTGAAGCTGTAGTACTAGAAGAAGAAAACTTAAGCGAGACACTTTAGGACAATGGTCTAAGCAAAGATTTTTTGGGCAAGACTTCAAAAGCACAGGTAAAAAAACACAAAGTATACTAGTGGGACTTTATCAAACTAAAAGCTTTTGCACAGCCAAGAAAGCAATCAGTATAGTAAAGAGACCACCTGTAGAATGGAGGAAATATTTACAACTATTCATCTGACAAGGGATTAATAATCAGAATATACAAGTAACTTAAACAACTTAATAGCAAAAAACTAAATAATCTGATTAAAAATAGGCAAAGGATCTGAATAGATATTTGTCAATATGAGACACAAAAATGGCAGATAAGTATATGAAAAAATGCTCAACATTACTAATGATCAGGGAAATGCACATCAAAGCCACAATGAGATATCATCTCACCCCAGCTAGAATTGTTATTATCAAAAAGACAAAAAATAACAAATGCTGACAAGAATGCAGAGAAAAGGGGACTTTTATACACTTTTAGTGCGAATGTAAATTAGAACTGCTATTATGGAAAACAGTTTGGAATTTTCTCAAAAAAACTAAAAATAGAACTACCATATGATCCAGCAATCTCACTACTGGGTATTTATCCAGAGGAGAGGAAATCAGTATACTGAAGAGATATTTGCACCTCTGTTTATTGCAGCAATATTCATAATAGCCAAAATACAGAACCAACCTAAATGTCTATCCAGGAAAGAGTGGATAAAGTACATGTGGAATACCACTCCTCCGTAAGAATAAAATTCTTTCATTCGTGGCAGCATGGATAACTCCGGAAGACATTGTGTTAAGGGAATAATTCAGGCACAGAAAGATAAATACCGCATGCTCAGACTCATGTGGGAGTTAAAAAAAAGTTGAACTAATAGAGGTAGAGAGTAGAGTTGTGATTATTGGACGCTGGGTGGGGTAGTGGGGAGAGAAAGAAGGGAGAAGTTGGTTAACAAATACAACGTTATAGCTAGATGGGAGAAATAAGTTCTAGTGCTCTATCACAATGTAGGGTTTAATATGGTTAATAACATTGCATATTTTCAAACAGTTAGAGACAGAGGACTTTGAATGTTCCTAACAGAAAGAAGTGATACATCTTTGAGGTAATAGATATAGTAATTACCTTGAGTTGATCATTACACATTTTATACACGTATTGAAATTTCACTCTGTATCCCATAAAAATATTTTTTTATTGCATTTAACTAAAGACAAAGGAAAAAAAGTTGAAAAGAGTCAGGCAAAAGACCAGCCCCTGCAGAACTTTATGTGACACTAATTATTCCTTAACAATGGACGCTTATAAATAATGTAGTATAATATACAGGTATAATTCGTGTATAATCTAAGTAAAATGGTGTGACATATTAGTAGAGTATCAAGCATCTAAAAATTGGTAGTGACCACAGATAAAATATCCATTAACCTTTGATTTTGCTTGCCTGGAAGATTGGTCAGACTGTAACAGAACATAAATAGGTTCATCAAAAGGAAGTAATCAAAATATGGATTTATTTTCTTCACAAAATAACATATACTTAATCTAGTATTCTAGACACGCTAAATGCCAAAGGCTAGCAGAATAGGCTCTGGATTCAGACTGCCTGGATATGGGTCCACGTCTTCTGTTTATCAGCATTGATTGTACGGTTTTAACTGATGTCCAAATTCAGAAGCAGGCAACATTCAATTCCCTGTTATGCAAACTATAAGGTAGTATAAGGCAAAACATTTGGCAAAACTAAAATTTGAGTACAGAATGTAGCGTATTCGGAGGGTGAACATATAATGCCATCCAACTTGGGATAATTTAAAGGGTGAATGAAATCAGCACTAATTATGATTATCTGGGGACAACAGATGTATGCTGGAATCTGTCCTGGGCAAACTTGAGCAAATGGCCACCCTATGAATTTGTGTTTCTGGTATCTAATTGTGTTTAACATATTACCCCAAAATCTAGTGCCAAGAAGCAATGACCATTTTAATTTTACTTACAATTTTGGAAGTCAGTAATTCAGGAATGGCACTGCTGGTCACGCATCTCTGCTCTCTGATGCAGTCTCTTGGCTGCGGTGGCTGGAGTGGCTAGAGTTGCTGGGATAACTCAACTAGGGCCATAAGTCTGGGGCCTCAGTTCTGGTTGTCTGCTAGGTTCCTTAGTTATTCTCCACGTGACATTGCTGAGTCTGGAATTGTGTAGCAGTAAAGATCCAAACATGAAAAGAGCTAAAGCAAATTAGGAAGTCACAGGGATCCTGGCAAAAGGAAGACCAGGCCTGCTTACAGCAGGAAATAACTAAAGTACAATGTCTCCCAAAGTGTACATGTCATCGGTGATTCTTAAGTGAACTTGACACTGAGTAATACTATTATCAAATCACATGTTTGAAAAAATTTTTAATCCTTTTGATGATTTAAAAGAAAGGGGGAACTCTCAGTTGCTACCCGTATGTCCTTAACATCAATATGGCCCTCAGTGACGTCTCTCCTTGGCAAAGAGAATAGATCTCAAGCTCAGAGACTTTAATGAGCAGCACAATTTAGCAACAACTGAATGAATAACATGGTTTTGTTATTGTAATATTTTTCTACTATTGTCTTCTAATTTTGACAAATAACGTGCTTTTACAAATTGTGGTTGTGATATAAACCTTTCTCTAAAAACAAATATATAGTGATGATTGTTATACAGTACAGGGAACATACTAAAAACCACTGAAGTGTTTAAAAAAAAATAAAGGATGTCGTGTGGTGTTTTGATGGGGATCAGAGCTGGAGGGATTTGGAAGAGACTGAACTAGAGCTGCTTGGTGCCTGCACACAGAGATTCACAACTGCCAGAACACAAAGACAGCTGTCCCCAAGAGGATGTCTATAGAACAGGGCCTTGAAAATGGAGAGTGGAGTATGAATCACAGAGCAGATAATGTATCCCCATCCCAAGGTCAAGGATGAGTGAGATGAGTTAAAGAGCTAATTTTGCCTTCTCCTTCAAGTCCCTGAAGCCACTAATAGGGTCTACAGCGGTTAAATCAATATTTTTCAGTGGGGTAGAAAACTTTTAAACTGGATCATAACTAACAACTGAAAATGGAAAATCACAACTTTAAATAACTGAAAGTGGCTGATTTTGAAATCTTCCCAGGATGTGATTCGGTAATCTGTCCGTGGGATAGGGAGATTTCACGTAGCACAAAGGACAATGATTTGAGAAAAATAAACTGTTACATGTTTTTACCCCATGAAGCTGAGACAATTCAATAAACCACTTAGCTATCATCTAAAAAACAAAATCAAATTTACGTCATCAGAAAATAGCAGTCAATATCAAAAAAATTAAATAACACTAAAGCTATGATAGACTGGAACAAAATCATACTGGTGGCACAAGGATAACTGAAAATTGAGAAACAATCAAACTGCAAATGATAACAAAATTTCCACCATGGTCACTAAAATGGGCGCCAGTCATTTTTGTTATTTTTTTTTTACTTGAGTATTCAAGGTTCTATTCGAAGTTAAATAAATCATCTGGGAGTGAGGAAAAGAAGTTAACCTCGTAATATTTGCTCATTATTACCGCTGATAAAGGTAGTCATCAGACTATTGGGGAACTGTTTGTTGGAATGCTATATTGTTACCTGAGGTAGTCTCCGAGGCTTGAGTTCCCAGAGGGCAAGTAACTGGCTAATGTATGCCAGGGAGGGCACCAGACACTGGAGCGTGAGAGTTTTCTGAGAAAAGTTGTCCTTAGTGGAGAGGGGGAAAAAAAGCCATGGTGTTGGCCCTCGATGCTTCTTGCTCGGACTGCATTACTTTGGCCATCCTTTCCCTTTCTTTGTTGCCTCTCACGTCCCCCAAATTCCTTCTGCTTAATTTTAAAGCTCCTGGGTTATAGCTGGCTGTTCTTAAGGAAGCACCTTTTCTGTCTGTCAGGTGCAAAAAGGTCTTATGACAATAATACTCTTGTATACACTCAGGGAGTATCCCCGGAATAAAACAAATCAAATGTTCATAATAAGGAATGAAAAGAACTTTCCTTTTAAGGCCAAATTCTGCATGCATATGTGTGCTGTGTAACTGTTTTTCTAAGAAACTTGTTTGAGGAGAGGGAGCCTAGCTTTTCTTCTAGACAAACCTGAGTTCAAGCCTTAATTCTACCATATACTTCTTTGGTGGGTATAAAGTTACAGTGAGACAAAGCCCAAGGCCCAGGGCCTGCAGCGTGGCTTTGCTCAAGGAGCATTAATAACTACTCTGTTCCGTTTTTTCCTTATAAAAACCATCATTATCAGATTTTTTAAAACCCTTGAGAGATTATATCTTGAGATGTGTCTATATATCTATATGTGTATAGCTCTATTCCCAAATGTAAACAATCAAATATGCAATGCAAATTGTAAATGCTGAAGGGAATGAGAAAACAACCCGTCTAAATTCCTATCAAATTAGAAATAAAATTTTAGTCAGCTCCAGGAATTCAGAAATAAAATCAATCAAGAGCACAAAAACACAATATATATGCTGATTTTTTTCCCAGGCGCCTAAATCATTATCCCCTTGCTATAAGACTTTTAAGACTGTGTTCTCTTTAAGAGTGTTTAAATGTATTAGCAAGTTTAGGGGATTGTACCTCAGTGAAATTTTGTTAAAAGATCTTAGTCTTTTTCCTTTTCAAGTTTCTCCTACAAATCTCCTCTTTTTCTTCCTCTTACTTCCTCCCAAATCCTCAGTGGCTCTGACAGCTGCAATCTCTCCCTCCCACTCCGCCATTCAGTGTGGAACCGTGTTGCCGTTGGAGAGCTCCCCTGCTCCCAGAAGCGAGCTCTGTCCAAGAACTTAGGTGGTGGACTTAAAGTAGCAGAAAGTAGTCAATAATTAGAAAAACAGATTTCCAGCCAAACTGCGTACCTAGAGCTTGGAAATTCATATCTGCAATATTGGTTTTGCTAATTAATTAGCACAAAAATAATGGTCTGGTGGGAACCCAGCTTTCTAAACGTTTGGCTGGGACTGTTATAAATGAACCACACGCACAGGAAAATGTTAACAGTTGAGGCGAAAGGCATTTTAACAAAGTTTTACAGTATGTGGCGTGGGGTCCTCGGGGCAAACATATGCATTGCACATCTAACCCCACACTGAGAAAATAATCCCCAAAGTTCGTTCCTCTGCTAGTCCTATTAAAAAATTCTCTAAAATGTGAAGCCTGCCAATTTTAGACTAAGAATAAATGGCTCGTGGTTCCTTTTGAAACGACATCCAAGATTCAGGCTCTCAGCGCTGCATACAAAGTCGCTGGGGAAGGAATATCTCTGGTTTCTGGGGTGCCAGAAAAGGCCAATGTGTTTATCCAACCCCAGTTATTCCAGGCAGGGCACCCAAAGGCCACTTTCTGTTGGAGGTGGATAGAGTGGGGATTTCACATTAAGGGAGGTCAGCCCCTGTGTTTGCTTTTTGTGTAATGTAGTCAGGGTGTGAGGCTTGGAACCCGTGGCGGGGAAACTTTGAAACACTCTGCATTCTGTAGGATGTCACCTCTCACAGAATTCCACACTGGCGTACATTAAGAGGGAAGACTGCTCATAACATCGGCCATTTTCGCAGATGGCTCTCATGCGGAGTTAGTAATGCTGACATTTGGGTGAGTGAATGATCTCCGTCAGACTTGAATACATAAATTATTAGTTACATTATTATTACTGTGGGGAAAGATATGGAATAGAGATATAAGTGAGGAAAGGCATGGAAAAATTTAGAATTGGTTCAAATCAAATTTTTCTTCCTTGATTGGGAAAAAGAACCACTTTGATATTGAGATAAAAAACTTGAGATAAAAATCTGTGATCTCAGATCATTCCTTTAAAGCTGTCCTGGGCCTCAACTTTCCCATCTGGAAAATGGTATTAACAACCCATGTCCAGACTATAGGGAAATAAGGATCAAAGGAGAGAGTGCTACAAAATGCCATAAACACTAAATTTAATATCCATTTTATAATGCTATATAATGATATGCAAATATAAACAAACCATTAATTTGGTAGTTTAGATGTGTAGATGCTTATTGATTGAATTTCATAAGCCCTTACTGAAGTCTTTAACACTAGCTGTCTCTCAAATTCCCGTGTGATCTCTAGTTTTTGGTAGGTACGAGTTCTGTAAGTTGTCAGAGGTTTATACCTGCCTGGAACTGAACTAGGTTTTTGTAGTCACATACAGAAGGGGCCACATCTGCACTGGAGATGGGTTGACCAAATAGACAAACTGAGTCTTGTGGTCACGTCCTGACTATTCCTAGCCCTTTATTCAAGTCAGACCCAAAGGTGGATGCATCTCTTAGCATCTGAGTGTCTTCCAAATTCACTAATCCCACATTCACGGAACCTTGATGTCTTTCAGATTAATTAATCCCACATTTATGAGGACCTTGATCTTTAAGGTTCTCTTAAGCCGTCTCTGTTACTCTCCCAGGCTCCTGTGGTATTTCTATATGTGACCTCCAGGTTATAGGACCATGTCTTCCTAAACCTCTATCTTAGGGGTGAGAACATCTAGATATATTCTCAAAGTTGCTTAGCTTTGGAATTTGACCCACAAAGAGAACTGCGTGTTTTGTTTTGAGCCGCCCCAGGCCTGTGTATTATGTGTGCTGTGATATTTGAGTATTTGTGTAGAAAGAACTGGAGCACATTTCTGAGAATAAACAATTATACACACATAGACACTTTAAGCAATTTCTTTAAAATGCTTTTCAAGAGTTCATGGCTTTACACATGCTATCTGGTATTTTCATTGACTCTGAATTGGTCATTGAAAATGCTACTTTATAGCTGGGCTCAGTGGCTTGGCCTGTGATCCCATGACTTTGGGAGGCTGAGGTGAGTGGATTGCCTGAGCCCGTGGGTTCGAGACCTGCCTGGGCAACTTGGCGAGACCTCATCTCTACAATAAATCAAAAAATTAGCCGGGCGTGGTAGCACGCGCCTATAGTTCCAGCTACTCGGAAGGCTGAGGCGGAAGGATTGCCGGAGCCCAGCAGGCGAGGCTGTGGTGGCCAGGAGCAGCCACTGCACTCCAGTCTGACTGACGGAGTGAGACTCCAACTCAAAAAAAAAAAAAAAAAAAGGAAAGTGCCACTTTATGATGACCCTATTCTAATTCAAGCTCCCTGCAATATGATACTGTCCCTTTTTCTTTCTAAGCTCAGCCTATTTTCCACCTTTGCCCCCTTTTATGTGTGGCAAAGGAAAGTGTAATTCAGTTGTGTATCATATGATGACAACTTTGACTTCATGTCCCTGGAATTTTGCCTGGCAAGTGGATGAGGGTCCGACATTGGGTTGCATGTATACTTGCCTGTCTGTTTGTAATGATAATACAGGCAGGACAGATCTATTTGCCATGAAAGCACTTAGTTTTTCCAGCAAATTTCCTGGTAGAGTATTGTTCTAAGTAGCTAAGGATCTGATTCTCAACAATTAAAATCTGCTGTCACATTTTACTTATAATGAAGTTTCAAGATCAGACTAGTAACTCTAATGTCTTAATTTCCCCAGTAGTTGCAAGGCTGAGATAATAAAAATGGGTGCCTTGCAGTTGTATTAGTGTACGTCTCCCTTTAGAAATGTGAATTTCAAGTGTGTTTTTCTTAAGGGCTGTGACTCCAAGTGATTGTGATATAAATAAAGGAGGCAGAAATGTTTGGTGAGTGTCATATAAGAACTGAAGGAAAATATCTAGAGGTCTGTGTGCGGGGTGACAGGATCTAACAAACAGGAAATAGGGTCTATGTCTCATTGGGTCTCCTTCCCCTAATCTATCCCATGTATTATTCTGGATTTTATAGAAGGATAATGCACAGGGGTCAGTACAGTAATACCATTTATTGTTGTAATATGTGGAAAAGATAAGATATGATAGTGTATGTCATGGTGGGATGAAAGTAGGAAGACCATGGTGGCTAGAGTACACAGTATAATTTCTTCCTTTATGTTTAGAGGGATCTTATGGATAAAAGGAAGACAACTGCACTGAGTGAAGCTGGATAAAGAAAAATGAAGTCCTACAAGGTACAGACCTTTATTCTTGGCCTATGACAAATAGAATGTAAGGCAAAGGATACTGGTGCAGTTCCATGGGTACTTCCAATAACAAGATGATGCAATAGGCCTTTGACACAGCTGCAATCTTGCCCTTCTGTTCCAGATTGCAAACAGCCTAGTCTGGAGGGAATGTTGTTGTGTGAAATGGATAAAAATGTTGAGTCACCATCACCTGGGAAGGGTTAAGAGCACAGCAATATATACATGCAATAGTTTGCCAACTTGGCCTTGTGGTCATCTGGGCCACTTGGAAAAAAAGGAAACAAAAGATTTCTAGATCTCACACTATGTATAGGTTACCCACACATATACATACATATATATGCTTACATTTTTAAAGATGACTGAAATACTTGGATAATAATGTTATCCAAAAATAAAACTACTAGATGAACACAAAGAGACTGAGAATAAGGAATTTAGAGTATAAATTTTCTGATTTGATGACTCTGAGATGGAAACCAATGATTTTCTTGAACTTTTTAAGTGACTATATAAATAAGTAATTTTTGGGAACCATTTTTAATAAAGGAAACAGGATTTAAAACATCTGTTTCAAAATTTTGAAGTAAAGGCATTTCTACCTCCTCCTCTTAAATTTCTCCCAGCACAAAAAGAAAGCTTTCAAAAAAGAAATATATAGTTTATCTTTCAAAAAGCTATGAGATATCTGAAGCATGATGTTTTTTAAAAGGATAATCTGAGAATAAAATGAAACTCTTGGGAATTAAAACCATAGACTGGGTGCTGTGGCTCTCACTTGTAATTCCAGCACTTTGGGAGGCTGAAGTGGTAGTTGTGCTTTAGGCCAGGAGATTGAGACCCACCTGGACAGCATAGTGAGATCTCATCTCTACAAAAAAAAATTTAAACAATTAACTGGATGTAGTGACATATGCCTATGGTCCCAGATACTTGGGAGACTGAGGTGGGGGAGGATCCCTTGAACCCAGGAGTTTAAGGCTGTAGTGAGTTCTCATAATGCTGCTGCATTCCAGCCTGGGTGATAGAACAAGACCCTATCATATATTTTAGTTATATATATCATATGATGACTATATATGTATACACACACACACACACACACACACACACACACACACACACACACGTATGTATGCTTAAATTTAAAAAAATCACTAAAGTATTTGAATCATAACGTTATCCAAAAATAAAACAAAACAAATACATGGACAAAAAGAAATTGAGAATTAGAAAATTAGAATATAAATCTAGTATGAGTCTTTTCCAAAAAGCAGAAAAATATGAAAGAGAAAAATGATCAAAGAAACAAAACAAGAGAACCAAAGGACAAATACTTCAAATTGCAAGGGCCCACTGAGTACCCATACCAAGATGTATTCGCAATTAAAACAAGTTTTAAGCATTTCCAAAGACTAGAAAATAAAAGGTTCACACATCAAATGGATCAGGTATCAAGGTGCTGTGAGAATGGTCATCAACCTCCCAACAGCTTTGTTGGAAGAGAGCGGGCAAGAGTGGCTTTGAAATTTTGAAGTGATCTTCAATCTACAACTTTCTGCTCATAAAAATCACAAATCTAATGTGATGGTAGAGAAAAGGCATTTTCAGACTTGCAAGGTTGCAAAAACTTTCACTCCAATCCACTCTTTTTTAGTAAATTACCAGATGATGTTTTCTACTAAAGCAAGTGTGAATTAAGAAAGACAAAGATACTGGAAATGGGCTCCAATACAGATCAGAAGGAAAGGAAATTTGCAAAGGAAAGTTCCAAGATAACAGACGTGAAAATCTGAAGAGCAATGCACGTAGACTGGAATGAGTGAATGAAAATGCAAGTGGGAGTATATATAGTTTAAAAAGGAAGTGATCAATAATGGATTTAATCACGTGCAACACTGATTGAGGGGCAGTTTTCAAAAGTTTTGGTGGGTTAAGGGAAATTTAACTAGAGATATGAATAAACAAATATAATTTTAAAAAATGAGGGAATTATTAACTCCAGAAAAAACAAAGATCTGTGTGATAAAAGATGTGTAACCATAGTGTGTCACTTGACTAGCACTGAGCAACAGTTATATTATCTAATAATGATAAATCTGTGCTATAGCTTTGTGAGGGAGGAGAAGCAGGAATCAAGAGAGCTAAGATTCGCATTGATTAAAACAGGAATATAAAAGGGAATTTGAATGTAATGAATCATGATATGGGGTAATACATGTGCTTTTAGCAAAATGGGGATACATTTTTAAGGAAATAACTGTCAAGGTTAAAAGTGGTTACCTTTAAAAGTGGAAAGAGGATATGTAAGAAAGGAAGTAGAGGCGACTGAATTGTTTTTCCAAGTACATTAGCACAATTTGATATTTTAAGTTATATATATTTATTCTTTTCACAAAATTCCAATTAATTCAAAAATCAAATAAATATCAATCCGGGTTGAGAAAGAATTATGAAGAAATCAAGGCAATTCATCACTTTTCGACCTGCTGAAATCGTCGGTTAGATGTTGGGCATGGGTTAGATGTTGATGTGCAAGTTCTCCTTCCTGCTGTCCTTCACTCTTTTAAGTGCTCTTCCAAGGACTCAAGTCCCCAGCTTTACCCCACGCCTGGATTTCCCAAAGGAAATTTGTTTGCCATGCTGACTTTCTCCACAGCCTAGGTCACAGAATTTGTATGCTTTGGAATCATCACCTT
This sequence comes from Carlito syrichta, assembly GCF_000164805.1. NCBI lineage: Eukaryota > Metazoa > Chordata > Mammalia > Primates > Tarsiidae > Carlito > Carlito syrichta. Next base: position 259,155 of record NW_007256219.1, on the reverse strand, counting down.
CTCAAAATGTAGACCTTTGGGACTCAGTTCAGAGATTCTGATTCAAAAGGTCTGGAAGGTGCTGATGAGTTGATTTTCACAACTGTGTGAGATAAATTTGGTACAGGTGATCAAGGAACCCATTGAATGAAAACTTGCATGAAGGTATTGGGATTAAAAATGTTAATACTTCCCCCAAATATATATTCACTCCTTCATCTGTCCCATAGTTATTTGAGCTCATTCTAGTTTCAGACAATATGCTAGGAGCTGTTGAGATGATGCATATTCTCAAGAAATTCATAATTTAGTCATTTGTTATAGAAATAACAAGGTAAAGCCTGTCTTATAAGACTAAATCATAACACTGACACAGAAGTCAGTGTGGAAGAAATATAGGCACAGAGACAGCTTTCTACCTAGTAAACTTTCTAAGCCAAAGTTGGCTTTGAAATTAGTCACAGCATCCTGTGCTATGAGTGTGAACCAAAAATCTTTCCCATATTAGTATGTTCCAAACCTTATGGGCATCAGATGCCTGGATGCAGTTAACACCTGGTACTACCAGACTAAATTGTTTGAAACATAGAAAACATTGAATATGGTGTCAGGTGCATAGTAGGTCTTCAACAAAGTTGATTCCCTTGTATTTTTACACTGCACTTTTCACTTGCAGGTAAATCTGCTGGCGGTTTGACTGGCAGTACACTGTGGAAGCCAAAAACAAAGGTTAACATAATCCATTGATTATGCACATAATGCATAATTATTAGCACCCACATAAATCCATTGAAACTCCCAATTCCAACTTTTCTTTGGGTTTCATATGTTTGTGATATTGGCAGGGTATTTGGCCTTTTTGGAGGAAGGTTTTTTTTTTTAATATGGGGATAATGTCACATTGAGGGTTTATTGAGATAATGTATTTAAAGTGCCTAATATATACATGCTTAAGAAAGGTTGGGACTGGCCAACCCCTTTGGGCCCCCTCCCACTGTGGGAGCTTTTCTGTCCTCTCAATAAATCCTGCTTTCTGAGTAAAATAAAATAAAATTAATGCTAAAAAGAAGAAAGGTTGGGACTGGTTATTATATGTATTCTTTCATTCAGAATACATGTACTGTGAGAGGAGGTAGTGGTGCATGTGTGCAAAAATAAATCCACAGAAAACAGTGTTCAGTACATCTCTGAAACTCAGGTCCCTACAGAAGAAGACAGAGGTCATGGTGAAAAAGCAGAATTCGATGTTCAGAATGCAGGTTCAAGATAGGGTAAAACGGGGCCATTCTCTACTCTTTGTGCCGTGGGTGGCCTCTCCCTTTCTCTTTCATAGAAGCAGTCATTTATTTTGGATGTCCCTGGACATCCCAAATTCCTAGACTCTAATGCTGCCAGTTTTATTATCAGGCTACATCCAGTTAAGATTATGATTGAAGGAATTTTACAGCCTAATCATTTCATATTTCAGTGGGAAATTTGAACAGAGATAACACTGGCTGACTGCATTCCGGGCTTAGATAAAAGATGCTGAAATAGGAAATGACAGGGAAATTTGTAGTAGCAGCCAAGAAAAGGAAGCCAGACTACATTACTCTACCTGAGAGGGGAAGTGGGTTGACCTCGAAGCATCTTCCCTGGCCCCAGCAGCTCAAGGAGGAAGTGACGACCACAAGTATGTTCTGTGAAGAGGGATTAAAGAACAGCTGGGAGGCTCCAGGGAACCTGAGCTCAACACTGAGAGGAGATGGGGACATGTCCCCCATGGTAGAAGAACTGTTATATAGCCACTTTCCCTTCTCATATGCATAAAAGCTGCTATGGTCTGATGTTTGAGTCCCGCCCTCTTCCAATTAATATTTTGAAATTGTAACCTCTAAGATTGGGAGGGTGGAAACTTTTGAGAAGTCATTAGGTCATGAGATCAGAGCCCTTATAAACGGGATTAGCGCCCACATAAACAGGACCCAGGGGAATTCATTTTCCCTTCTGCCATGTGAGGACATAGCTAGAAGGCACTATCTATGAACCAGAAAGTAAGCCCTTACCAGACACCAAATCTGCTGGGGGCTTGAACCTGGACTTTACAGTCTCCAGAAGTGTGAAAAAAATAAACAAAATGTCTTTTGTTTAGAAGTCACCTGGTTTATAGTTTTTTTGTTCCCACGTGAACTGAGACAGAGACAAATGCTCCTAACATAGCCTCAGGTTTTGGCTGAGGCTGTTTGGGAAATGGGGTTGGATTTGGAAATCTCCAAGGAGGTCAGGGTGGGGTCAAATGGGAGAAGAAGGGATCTGGTTGCTTCAGGATCATTCAGACTTCTCAGGTATGCAGGCAAAGAAAACCTTCTAGGTGCCTCTGTGGTCAGTTGAGTCCAGTGTTTTACATATACGGCATCACAAGAGTTTGCTCATCCCATCCTTACCAAGGGACGAAAGGAAGCAGACATTCAAAACTAAACCATCCCAGGAAATAAAGACCAGATACATAAAGATTATTTTAAAAAGAGGTGTCACAGTCTGGTGGAAAGGGTTTGGATTTTATAGCCAGATAACTCCTGGCTATGCTACTTGTGAACTGTGAAAGCCACCTAATGTACCTGAGATTCACCAATACCTGTTTTGAAAAACGGTGACTGATGATGCCTGCCTTGCAGGTTATTGTGAATAAATAACTCAGCGCGAGTCTAGCTCCAATGGACCTGCCATGTAAACAAGTATGAATTAGATGAGAACTTGCACTGAAGTAGAGAGTACAATCGTAATTGGGTTCTTTTTATATTCAGTTATGTTTTTCCAGCATTGCTAATGATATTAAGCGGCCAGGTTAACTGGAGTGATGTTAAAGTCAGAAGGACTACACGTGATGGGAGGCAGGAGGAGTTAGAGAGGGCAAGAAGAATCAAGCCATTGGGTTATAAACTTCAGACTTCTGAGAGCTCCACCACTCAGCTACGTTCCTTGAAACCAGAACCCTGCTTTACTCATTCTGTCTCTTGTAAACCTGGCACAGAACTTGCCACCCTTAGCAGACAGTGGATGAATGTTAGCTGACATAAGAATCAATAGCTAGATGAACCTTATTTGATCTGTACTTCTTGTTGCTAAGACCTGCTTGGGCATCGCTGGATTTTGTGGAATGGTAGCAGAAGCAAAAGTAATCAGTGTAATGTTGCAGAGTCTGAAAAGTGAAGATTGAGTCATGTAGTGTTCTGAGATAAGAATTCTGAGATCCGGTGTGCATATCCTTGAATAATGCATTTGACCTCTGTACTCAGTCGCCTAAGTGATCACCTGGGGATAATTACGATACCTTTCTCATAAGAATAAGTGAATTAATGAGTAGGAACAAATGAATTAATCTTTTTGAAGTGTTTAAAACAGTATCTGGCATGTAATGAGTGCTGTTGTTATTTTAAACTTTGGGGTATGGCATTTGGGGTAGCATTCACCTATAATATCACAGTTGTATATTTTTCCCAGATATTATTCTTAAAAATATTCAAGTTATAAAGCAATAGGTCAAAGTCATAAATTTCCTAGTAAAAACATATGTATAAATTAATGAACAAGCATGTATATAAATTAGGGAGCAGACCTAAAGCTGCCACATTTCTAGGTTTGATACACATGAAAAAAGCCAGCTTGAAAATGACCCCCAGTTTCTGGTTATCAGAAAAAAATCCACTTCCAAATTGTAATCATCTTATTTTTCCCCACCATAGAGTATACAAGGGGGAACCCCAAAACACCTGGAATTTATTTTTTAAAATTGCATATTTATTCGTATATGTTTAAACTTCAGTCCTTCAAAGTACTCTGTTTGATGCAATACATCTATTGAGATGCTTTTTGCACTACTCAATAGTTTTTGAATTCCTCAGTTTGGATGCCTTTTAGTGTTTCTACTGTTTTTTGTTTCTCTTCTTCCACAATGGCAAAATGTTTCCCTCGGAGGACTTTCTTCATCCAAGGAAATAAACCAAAAAAAAGTTACTGGAATGAGAGTGAGTAAATAGGGAGGGTGGGGAATAGGAGTCATGCTGGTTTTTTGGTTAAAAACTGCTTAACACAGCACAGTGTGGGCAGGTGTGTTCATAAATCACCCATTATAAAATGGGCAAACATGGTGAAAGAATCTCAAAAAAAAAAAAAATAGTCCACTGAAGTCAAATACAGCCTCTCACACCAATGCTAACAGGTACACTGATGCTGATGGATTTCTAGAACACTTACTTAGCAGGAGAAGCCTTCACTACAAGAGACCTGCCATCCAAAAAATAATTCTGGGTATTTCTGGATCCCCCTTGTAATAATAGACTGCGATTTTCTGCATTTTTAAATTCATTTGGATTGCAATTTTCTGGAGTAGAATCTGACCAGCCCCTGGGATGCATCCCCACCAAGATCTAGGCTTGGGTCACACGTTTAAGCCATGTCGTCTAGTCCAGTGTTTGCTGTTGTAAGACTGGTGGCTTGATTGTTCAAAAGAAAATGAATGTGCTTGCATTTCATTCGATGGGTGCCAAGAAAGAAAGAAATGGTATGTACAGAGGCTGAAGAATTGAATACTGTGAGGTATGTTTGGGAGTCGGAGTAAAGTCCAGCGTCAATGCAACCAATGGAAGACAAGCCTTCTGACTTCTTACGTGACATCAAGAATATGAAGATGAAGACAAGAGCTCCTCAGGACAATTATTGTGGAATGTGCTTGGAATACAGTCCTCCAGGATGCGGGGGAGAGGGCTGGGTCACTTGAGCTCATAACCTTGAACGCATAACCAGGAACTCCACTGACGTTTCCTGGAGTGAGTTCTTGCAACCCTTCTGCAAAAGAGGGCTGTTGTCAATTTCTTGATCAGTGTTGGGACAGAGGCTTCAGAGGGAAAAGATACGTTTTGCTCTGAGTACAAATCCTTGATTCATAGCTCTTTACCTCCTGGGTGCAGCGAACATGCTTATAAGAGATTCAGCCCCCAGACCTGGCTGGCCTCACACCCCAGGGCTGTCAGGAAGCTTCCTTGTTGTTCTTGAAAATACTCTCTGATAGGACCACTGATGCTTAAAAGTTGACAATTACAGATGCACTTATTAATTTCTTTGGCTTAAAGAGTTGTTTTCATGTAAAACTTAAAGATAATCTGAGCCTGGCCAGGTGCGGTGGCTCAAGCCTGCAATCACAGCACTTTGGGAGGTCAAGGTGAGAGGATTGCCTGAGCCCGTGGGTTTGAGACCGGCCTGGGCAACATGGTGAGACCTGGTCTCTACAATAAATCAAAAAATTAACCAGGTGTGGTAGCACACGCCTGTAGTTCCGACTACTTGGAAGGTTGAGGCGGAAGGATCATTGGAGTCCAGCGGGTTGATGCTGTGATTGCTGTGAGTGTGCTATTGCACTCTAGCCAGGGCGGCAGAGTGAGACTCCAACTCAAAAAAACCCAAAAACCCAAAAACTTAAAGATAATCTGAGACTCCTGTTCCCCTGCACCCTCCCCTCAACACTCAAAAACTGTCTTATTGGCTTTGGAATCAAACTAACCTGGGTTTGAAACCCAGTTGCATCCATGACTGGCTCTTTGTACCATTTTTAACCTTTTGGAGACTCAGTTTCCTGATCTATAAGATGAGAATAGTAATACATACTTGAGTTTTGTGGTGAGGGTTAGATATTTTTATGAACACAAGCAGAATGCCTGGCACATAGTAACCACTCAATAAATATCATAGCTACCTAGAGCCTTGCGATCAGGTCAAACATTTTATGGCGTGCACATTTCATAATTCCCTCACAGAATTTCTTCAAGAACATTAAACTCTAGGGATCCATAATTTTTCTGTGTAACCATTGGAGGAAAGAATCTCCTGAACTGCTTTCCAGATTGGCGTGGAGCCTTGGCCTGTAACCATTGCTTTTCCTTAATAATCTCTGATCTCTGGGCGTAGCCTGTGGAAAGTCAGATAGTAAATAGGGCAGAGATCCTGGGGAGAATGAACAGTCTTCCGCTGATATCTTAAGTTATACACTGAGAAAAAGAGAAAATATCACTATGCCTCCCTGGTTTCTCCCCCAACTGCTGGCCGCCCACCCCGCTCCGACCTTCCCCCAACACCTTTATTAAGAAAGCCTGTTCATTGTCTTCTTGTTTCCCGTCATTTCTGGTTTTCACCCCTTTGCAGTTGACAAGAACATCTGAACAATTATTTGTATGTTAATGATCCCCAGAACCCCGGTAGATAGTAATTAAATATTGTTAAGTGCCGGGTTGTCTGACACTCTCAGTGCTTGGTGAAAAGATCTGGGAACAATACTGCCCTAGACATTCTCATACCTGTCTCTGGCCCTGGATTTTACCGACTTTATCTGTCCTGGGTTAGAAATTTTAGGTCACCTGGTAAGCCCCTGGAATTCTTTTAGAATTGGTTCGCTTGGAGGAAGAACTGGTCATGAACTGTGGAGTTTGAGCTCTCCCTTAATCTGTAGGGAGGCTGGGGTAGCTGTATATCTGTCAGAAATCATTTAATCCTGGAGGCCATCTCCAAATTCTCTTCTCTGTTTCCTGAAAAATTCTCCAAAGATATATCCACGATAACCCATTTCCAGAACGTATGTTGTATTTATGATTTACAAAATGCATTCATGCAGTTGTGGGATCGCAGAGTGACTCAGACCCTGGGTAGTTACATGAATTTTGGCATGTTATTATTTCTGAACTTTTTAAAAAAATTGGAATACTATGACTCGGTTGAACTATTAAATCAGCTAATATAGGTAAGGCACATGAAAAATATTAACTCCTTGTCTTCTTTTCCTTAATTACTTTTTAAAAAATGGATTCATCCATGCTTTGTAAGACACACACAAATAAAAATTAACATGAGGCAATTAAATGAAATATAGCAAAGAACCAAGAAGAACTCTTCCTGAAAACCAGTTTCTTCCTGGCAAAGGGCAAATGGGCCCTTAAAGGATCTTCTACTGGAAAAAGGGACAGCTGCTTCCACTTCTAGTTTTCACTACTTTGCCAATCCAGTATTGGCATGAATGAATGCAATGGCAAACAGGGACAGAAAGCATTATGGCGATAATAAGCTCACTAAGCACTTTGGTAGCTGGATTTTAATCCTTGGGGATGCAGCCTAGAGGTCAGTGAGGCCCTCTTGCAAAAGTTGCCTCCACTAGGTTTTGGGACTACTTCTCTGCAGAACACAACTGCCGGGTCCGGGACCATCACTAACTGATGATTGCATTCAAGGGGTACAACTCTTTTCTACATTCAAGTCTGGGAGGAAATGAGTTGAGGCCTGTTATTTCGGTCTCCAAAAGTCACCCATGCGAATTCATAAGCATAAGCAAAGTTCTTTACTCAAGGGTTAGGACAATTTCAGAAAGTTGTTGCAATGTAGGACAAAGGTTATAAGTCTAGCCAACACAGTTTTCTCTTCTATCTCACCAGAAAGGCTCCCTAAGCCTTAGGTTTTTGAAAGGAGGTGACCCTCTGTGGGGATTCCCTACGGTTCCCACCAGGCTCTCCTGCCTTAATGTTTGTACTCACACGCCACAAGCCCCCTTCTAAAGTCTCTCTCTGACAATTCTGAAGACTTTCTAGGGACTTTGCCACTAGTCCATAGTACAAAGCCTTGTGCTTTCTGAATCTGGCAAAACAGAGTAGCACCCTGTGTTTTAGCCAAGAGGGTATTACCTCTTGCTGTCTCCCCAAGTGATGGCAGGACAGAGAAGAAGGATGAACTTTTTTTTTTTTTTTGTCTGGATGATTGTTTCCTTTGTTCTTGCTGACCTGGAGTGGTCTGGCATTATATTGGAGTTTAATGGCTACTCTCCATGTCAATGAAGGTTTAGAATCAGCTTCTATTAAATTCTTTTAATGAAGAAATGTCCTGTGACATTGGTCTCTATCCCATCCTCAGTTTCCAATACAATGTTAACTTTTGCACTTGACATATTGCCATTTAGATTTAAAAAACAGAATTAGTTCTAAGGGACCAGTATAGGTTAAAAATGGATGTGGGTTCGTTGGTCAAAGATGATCTACATATTACCCAGAACACAGGCTATCTAAATCTATTACTGAACTGTTATATTTGTACTATTCAAGACAAATCAGCAAGTTGATTTTGGCCAAAGAGCTAAGGGAATCTCATTCTTATTCTCTAGAATATAAGATATGGTAGGATTTTTGGTCATATGTTTATGGCATATCTTTTTCTCATTATAACCCTAAGCATATGGGGATAGATTTAAGTGAGGATCTTTAATTTCAGCTCAGTACAGAGTTGCAGAACTAAGCTATGATCTTGCCTGATCCCAAATCAGGGTTTTCCCAATACCTTAGAGAGATAGAATTGGTCGTTAATAACAGACCCTCGTTGTACTGATGCTTTATGATATTTCTTTCCTGTTTGTCCACATACATTTAAGCACTAGGTTACTATTTGTAGAGGCAGTGTGGCATATCAGATAAGCGACTGAATTGGGGTTGGCCAGATTTCTATCCAAATCTTGATCATGCCACTTACTAGTTATACTGGGAGGTTTATTCTTCAAGGCTTGATTTTTTAAATATCAACAATGAGGGTAACAGCGAGACATTTTAGAAGGATTGAATAAAATAATTTGTACAAAGTACTTAGCCCTGTGATTGCCATGCTATGCCCCAATCTATTGTGTATATATACCACATTTGCTTTATCCATTTATTATCCATATATTTTTAGTAAGTCATTCTATAGAGTAGGTTCAGTCATTCTCAATATATTTAATATCTTGAATTAAAAGGAACATCTCCACAGTTGTCCTTAAGGAGAGATTCCTGATTCTACTGACAGTTGCATTTCAGATTATGTTGCCCTGAGTGGAAAGGTTAAGTAATAGATCTTTCTTTGTGAATTAAGCCTACGTAGCTATTGCCTACTTTTGGTCACAATGTATATAAAAGTATTTTCTAAAGTTTCGTAGAAAATTGGGCATAGGTCAGTGATGTAAGGAGACGATTCTCCATCATGTCTGTTGTGTTTCTGTGTCTTGCACACTGAGGCACTGATTGCTTTTTTACTGTACAATCTTTTCAAAGATGCTTGTACAGTGAACAGTCTTGGAAGACAATTTCTCCCATGAGTGAAGAGCATCTTTCCCTACAGTACAGTATAATAAAGATGATGTTCCCTCTAGAACAAAGTGCAGACATTACTCCTGCCTATCATAAAAGATGTAGATACCCTAAGCTCAGGGCTCCTCTTTTATTAAAAAACAAAACAAAACAAAAAAACACTGAGCCCATCTATGTTACTTCTGTGATACTTGGGGACAACGGGAACTATTGTGAATGTACTGTTTTTGTTGCTTGCTGTGCTATGATGAATAAAGCCACTGGTTTCTTGTGTCTTTTGATGGCATCCATGAAACTGTGGTAGGCTAATTTGTTAGCCTGCAAGTTGAGTACAATCTCAGACTCTTCACAGTTTTTGACAAGAAATAAGAAGCACTTGCACCTTTTTTGTGATGTGAACACTTAGGTACATTATCATTTATACAGAGTGCTTTAGGTAGACTCTTCTATAATTTTTTTTAACATTAGAGTGCTAGTTCGTATTAGTCCCTAAGAATGGGACTAATGAATAAGATACATGAAAATAACGGAATGCCTGCTGGACTGTATTCTTCCCTTGTCTAAGTCAGGCCTGTGTAACTCCTATTCTCCAGGGAACACTACTTAAGGCTGAACCCACCTTTAGGGGCTTCAGCTCTGCAAATTATAGCATTAGAATCTCAAAAGTGACCTGAATTATCCAAAAGAACTTATGGAACTTCCAAATATATATTTCTTGTTGACGATAATATACTAGGAGAATGTGGCAACATATGGGTTGTCCCAAGCCCATGCAAGGTTTTTTTTTTGTGGGGGATTAATAAGGATTGGAGAAAAACCTGTAGCTTGGTCTCAGGATCAACAAAGGGGCCTGAAATATGGGAGCTGGTAATGATGTTAAGGAGGAAAATCATTCCTAAGGAAATATAAATGGGAATAGAGAACAGCAATAGAATTGTGAGACTTAGTTTAAAAATGGTACCTGGTAATATCGACTGCCAAAGCATTGGCTGACACGCTGCACTGTGTATAACTTTTGGCAGTAGTTTTGTGCCCTGTTTGCAGAACAATAAGTTCTGTTTTTCTCTGAGCACGTAAATATCTTGCCGTCCTCAACAGTCACACTATATTCTATGCATAGAAACCAGTACTTATGAATATTTTGACAGATGACGATATTTCCATTTCATTGTACATATTTTTGTTTGCTTCAGATAGTATAGGCAGCTTGAAGCTTCTATGACTTCCCAAAGTAATTGTTGAAGAAGAAATATAAACGGCCATACAACTTGATGAAGAAAAATAAAGATTAGCAAGGAGGTAAAACATCAGTAAGGAGTTTAAGATTGAGGGCAACTTTTCACAAAAGTGGAAAAATATTTGCCTGAGGTCTAGCTCAGCTATCCAGTAGTTGGTCTTTGTAATATGGCTGTATTTTACAATGTTATCTATTCAAATCACTCTGAAGGGTTTTGCGGAGGTCAAAACAATCTGAAGAATCTCCTCATGTCCTTCAAAAATCCCTACCTCCACAGTTGAGGTTGCCTCAGTTGGAGACAAATAAAAGATTCTAATTAGGGCTCTTGGGAGACTGCAAAGCAATTGTCTGAAATTGTTACTCAACCTCATGAGCTCATTAATAGGCATCTCTCTGTCTGCATAATCAGAGAAAGAACAGCAAGTTCATTTTGGCCAGGCAGTCATGGGCCTGAGAGAATTCATCTTTGATAACAGAACAGCACCTATTATTTCTGTTAGGAATGTTTGGGTTCAAGCAACAAACAGACTCTAGGTAACTTCAGGAGGGGGAAAAAAAGGATTCGATTGAAGACTATGGAACTATGGGATTGAAGAAAAATCCAAGACTAAGACTGTCCTTGGAAATAAGAAGAAGGAGCAAGGAAGCTCTTGAAATCTAGTGACAGAACATGAATCACTTCAAGGCTAGGATATCAAGATGTCAAAATGAAAAACTCTAGCCAATTTGAATCCTTGTGATACTTTGTTCAAGATTCAAATTTCAAGAAGCTTAAAATTGATTGGTTCAGTTTGGGTCTAACATACACGTTAGGGAAGAGGACAGGACAATTTAATTGAGAGTTCCACCAGGCTATGTCAAAAAGAAGGTTTGTTCCCTCAGAGGAATATCAGGCAGATGTTACCAATGATTTGGAGAAGTGATTCTGGGAAGGCAGTAAGAGCATATATTCTTTACATCTGGATATAAACCATGGTGCCATGCCTTTTGGGTCATCTGACAGGTCTAACACTGTCTCTTCAGGACATCTGAGGAAAGTGGCATGGTCCTCATGACTTAAAGGGCAAAGACATTGCCAGAACCACAAACTGTGATTACAGATCTGGTCCAGACCTTTGAATCTTCTATTTCTTCTCTGTCTTAGATTTCTACATCCTTAAGGAATGAAAAGAGAAGCAGAATGAACTATAGTCGTTTTGTCAACCTGTCTTCTTGAAAACAGGTCAGGTATTATAGGTTGAACAGCTTCAGAACTGGCAGATACGGCATCCAAAAAGGTCTTTTGTAAAATTCCAAAGAAGTTGAGTTACGAGTTTCTTAAATCGGCAGATGAATATATATTTTTTATTCATGAGCTACAATGCAATGTTTTGATGTACGTATATATTGTATCAAGCTAATTCATGTGTTCATCACATCAGATACTTGTCAATTTTTTTGTAGTGAGCACATGCAAAATATATTCTTATACCACCTAAAAAGATATACAGTACATTATCGTTTACTGTTGTCACCAAGCTATATCTCCTGTCTAGCTGAAACTTTGTAATCTTTGGTCAAAATCTCCCCAGTCCCCCACCCCCATCCTCTGGTAACCTTTACTGGATAAATTTGACTTAAGTATTTCTATAAGTTTGACTTCTTTGGTAAAATCACGTTGTATCTGTGCCTGGCTTATTTTACTGACATGGTATCTTCCAGGTTCACCTATGTTATCTCAAAGGGCAGGATTTTCCTCTTTGTTCAGGCTGAATAGTAATCTATTGTGTATATATACCACATTTGCTTTATCCATTTATTTAGTGATGGACATTTAGGTTGATCTTAGCTACTGTGACTGACCCTACAATAAACACGGGAAGGCAGGTATCTCTTTGAAATACTGATTTCAGTAATATTGCAATGAATATGGGAATGCAATTATCTCTTTGACATACTGACTTCAATTCCTTTAGATATATACCCAGAATTGGAATTGCTGGATCATATGGTAGTTCTATTTTTAGTTTTTTGAGGACCTGCCATGGTATTTTCCATAATGGCTGTACTAATTTACATCTCACCAACAGTATTTCAAGGATTCCATTTTTTCCACATCCTCAATGGTTGTCGTCTTTTGCCTTTTGATAGTAGTCATTCTATCAGGTATGAGATGATGTCTCATTGAGGCTTTAATTTGAATATCCTTGATGATTAGTGAGTTGAGTATTTTTTCATATGTCTGTCAGCCATTTTGTATGTCTTCTTTAGAAAAATATCTGTTTAGTTCTTTTGCATATTAAAAAAATAGGGTTATTTGTTTTCTTACTATTAAACTGAATTCCTAGTATATTTTGAATATTAGCCACTTATCAGATGTATGGTTTGAAAATATTTTTTCCTAATCAGTGGGTTGCCTCTTCACTCTATAAATTGTTTACTTTGCAGTGCAGAAGCTTTTTATTTCACTGTAATCCCATTTGTCTATTTTTGCTTTCGTTGCTTATTCTTTTGTGGTCATATTCACAAAATAACTACCCAGACCAATATTAGCTTTTTTCCTGTAGTTTCTTCTCATTGTATGGCATTTTCAAGTCTTATGCTCAAGTCTTTGATCTATATTGAGTTGATTTTTGCATATGGTATGAGATAAGAGTCCAAATTCATTCTTCTACATGTGGATATCCAGGTTTCCCAACACCATTTATTGAAAAAAAGTTTCCATTGTGTGTTTTTGGCACCTTTGTAAAAAAATTAATGGGCCATAAATATGTAGGTTTATTCCTGGGCTCTCTATGCTGTTCCATTGGTGGTTGTATCTATTTTTATGCTGTTATGCTTTTTTGATTACTAGCACTTTACAATATATTTTTAAGTCAGGTAGTGTGATACCTCCAGCTTGATAGTGATGGTGATGATTTTTTGCTTAAGTTTGCTTTGGATATTCAGAGTGTTTTATGGTTCTATGTAATTTTAGGATTGTTTTTTCTATTTCTGTGAAAATGTCATTAGAATTCTAATAAAGAGTGCATTAAATCTATATGTCACTTTTGGTAATGTGGACATTTTAACAATATTAATTCTTCCAACTCATGAATGTGGGATATTTTCCCATTTTTGTTTCTTGTTCCAATTTTTCGTCATGTTTTATGGTTTTTGGCACATAGATCTTTTATCTGCTTGCTTAAATTTACTTCTAAATATTAAATTTGGGTGCTATTGTGAATGGGTCTGTTTGCTTAATTTCTTCTTTCTGATGATGTTCATTGTTAGTGTATATAAATGCTACAGATTCTTGTGTGTTGATTTTATATCCTTTGACTTTATTGAATCTATTTACTAATTTTAATAGATTTTTGAGGGGAGACTGGAATCTTTAAAAGGATTTCTGAATGTAAGATCATGTTATCAGCAAACAGAGATAATTTCTCTTCTTCCTTTCCTATTTGGATGCCATCTGCCTGTCTGTCTGTCTATCTATCTACCTACCTACCTACCTACCCACCTACCTACCTACCTACCCACCTACCTACCTACCTACCTACTTATCTACCTACCTATCTATCTATTGTGTAATTGATCTTGCTCTGGGCACATGGATATTTTTGATTAGGCCAAGAGTTCCTGAGTTTCCAAGGCAGTGGAATTGACTGGTAAAGCTGATTCTTTCTCTTATTTATTCTTATTTTGCATGCAATAATGGAGACATTGGTATTTATTATTTGTCATCTGAGATAGGGCAAGCCAGCAGGATGTTGTATGAGCAGTATGGCGAACTGAAATACGTCAGAAAACTAGAGCAGCTTGATGGCTGCAGTTCCAGAAGATCATTCTGGGTAATATGTGGGACAGCAAATGGAAATTATGCCACCTCAGTGCTTGGTTTCCAGACTAGGGCAAGCTTGTCATAGTCACTATTCACATTGCTCTCAAAGTTCAAACTTCGTGCTAAGCAAACTTTAAATCCAGATAAGACATCAGTGGGCAGAAATATATACATTATTCATTGAGCACCTACTAAGTACCAAGCTTTGCCCTAGGGCTTCTAGGTCTAATGCAGTAACCACTGAGCACACGTGGCTATTATGCACGTAAAAGTGGGTTAGTCTGACTGAGAAATTGACTTTTAAATTTTATTTAATCTTAATTATTTTAAATTTAAAACACTGATACTTGATTCAGTTTTTGGAAAACTTTTAAGTGCTTTTGGAACAACTTGGGTATGTGATACTATTTTTTCAACTGTAAATTTTAAGAAATCTAAATATAGATCATTTCATAGGAAAATTTAGTGTCCAAATTGAGGTGTGTTGTAAGTGTAAAATACATATTGGCTTTTGAAGACTTAGTAGGAAAAAAAATGAATGTAAAATATTTTATTAACATAAGCTTTTCTACTGACTAGTTCTTGATATAATAATATTTTGAATATATTGGATTAAAGAAAATATGTTGTTATAATTAATTTTTACCAGTTTCTTTTTTGCCTTTTTAAAATGTGGCTACTAGAAAATTTAAAATTACATATGTAGCTTGAATTATATTTCTGTCGGACAGTATGTTTCTAGGGGCTTTTACATATGCCATTTTGCTGAATCGTTAAACTAACTCAATATGGTAGGCACGACTCTTACCATTATTACAGGAAAGGCAATTGAATGAGGCTCAGAAAAGTTATTTAAGTCTCTCGGGGCTACAGAACTCATGAGGCAAAGACAGGATCCAAATCCAAGAGTGCATGGCTCCATCTCTTTCTTGTTTCTTCTCTGTTGTGTTGTCCCCTGTTACTTTCTTTTAGGGAAGCCACGGGAGCTGGCAGGCCTTCTCTCTGGATTCTTCATTATAAATAAAGCTTTGATAACCCTATTTATGAACAAGAGGCAGATTGAAACAAAAATTACCTTCTCCTTAAATGGCAACTAGAAGACTGAGTTTTTGCAAATTGAATGAACAAAACCCATGTACATGAACAGGGTTTTACAAATGAAAGCTAAAAATATATTTAATACTCAGTGAGTTATCACAGAAACAAAGATCTGAGTACTACATGTACTCACTCATAAGCAGACCTTGAACATTTATCATAATACTATAAGAAAAGGATTGGTAGTAGTGAGATACTCCTGGGGCGGGGGGCACATAACATCAATAAGGGTACCCATACTTTACCTACAGGATGACCACTTATGTACCTAACCCTGAATTGTACCCCACATCTTTACAATACAAATAATAAATATAAAAAAAGAAATTAAAGAAGACCTAAATAAATGAAAAAAAAATATTAGAAGATAGCTTGCTTAGTCAAAAAGCCCTGATTATTTCATTTAATGTTTTGGGCTGATTTTCTTTTTTTTTAGAGGATTTGAAATTCTGGGATCATCTGGAGATCTGACATCTCCGATACTTCTTTTTTGTTTATGATGCAAGTAAGATTTGTTAACAAACACAGGGTTGATTCAACATTAGAAGTTCCCCAAATTGAATTCATTCTATTAATAGCATTCAATCTATCATTATCACAAAGAATGCCAAAAGTCACACTCAGGCACTCGTTTCTGATGTGATTAATTTGAAATCAGCTTTCTCTTTTTTCTACTTGATCACTTTTTCCATGTAGAAGGTGTTAAAGGAGAACAAAGCCTTTCTCAATACTTGCACAATTGATGTTATCACATGGCAGAGGGTCAATGGGACTAGTGGATACAACTAAGTGGAAAGAGGGGAGCAAACTGTTTTCTAGAGGTTCACCTGCTCTCTCACCCCGTGAGGGAAAAATGTATTCACAGAGAGTGAGGCAACCATTTACCAAATCATTTCTTCCATGGAGCTGGGAGCCAGCTACACGCCTTGGAAACAGATTCATCTGCTCTGCACCTGCGTGAAGACTTGCTTCTCGTGGACTAGTTGACTTGCCTTGATCACGGCAGGGTTAGGCAAGCTCAGGACTTCAATGACATGTACTTTGAGGAAATGGCATAGGACCTATGACAAAAACCCCAAACAGGTGACACCAGGCCAGCAGGTCCTCTTCCCCGCAGAACGTCTGTCAGGCCCTTGAAGTCACCTCTCTTGGCTATACTGCCCATGCCCTCAGCCAGGGGAGAGGGCAGAAGGCGTTCCTGCCAAGACCACATGACTGTCATTCTCTGTCTGGCCCTCTTATCTTTCCCCAGTATGGGCCCTCTCCCACCCTGACCTCCCCGCTCAGCAGAGCACAGGCCTGCTGGAGAGCCTCGCTATTTTTACTTCTCTGTGAGGGAATCTCAGGTTACAAATTGTATACCGATGAGGTAAGTTGCAGGTACGTAGACTCATGTTTCTAATTTAGCTTGGCACTGATTTCGAACATTAAACAGTCTCTCGCCCCAGCTCTCCCTGTCTCTACTTTCCTCCCATACTTGGCTTCTCATTTCATCCTGGTTCTGAGGATCTGAGGGTGGCTTTCCTTTTCTGCTGGATCTCCCAATTTTCAGGCTGCTTGCAGGAGGAATCAGGGGAGTTAAGGTTCACACAGGGTAAAGTTCTGCACCGACTCCTTGTAAACTTGGCGGTGGCAATACTGTTTAAACATACATTCCCCCACTAGGTGAATATTTGTAAGATATTTAGAGGTCTTCAATCGCCTTCACACATACTGTCATAGTTAAGCCTTGCAACAGCATGGAAAGCTTGGGATTGTTGCAATTATCTACAATTTGCAGATGAGATAATTGAGGTTAATGATTTGACTGAGTCCATGGCCAAAGTGAAGTACAAAAGTGATGGATACATAAGGAACTCACCTCTGGTGGGAAGGCCCTCTCTGAAACCTCAGTCTGGAGAAGTTGAACCCTTTCCTCCTTCTCTTCCTCCCTCTATCCTTTCCTCCTTCCTTCCCACCTCCCCTTCCTTTCTTCCTTTTTTTTTTCTTTCTTCTTTTCCTGGGCCTCAGACCAATCACTTGGATCTTAGGTCAACTTGATTCTGCTTCAAGTCACCTGTGTGACAAGCACACTGTACGTTTTCATACTTTGTCCCATGAATTTGAAGCTTGAGTAGGAATTTAGTTAAAATGGATGTGTTAGAGAACAGACATTGACATTAGATTTAAATAAATAAGGGTTGTTAATAATCAGAACCCAAGTGCCTGCTTGTTTCTGTTTCTTAAAAAACTAGCATGTTCGTGAACTCAGTAAGCATTGAAACAAAACTCAGTAAGCATTGAAACAATATTTCCATGTTACCTTTAACAAGGCATTGTGGGGCTTTAAAGTAACTACATGGCACTGTGTCTATCTTTAAGGAGTTTATAGTAGAACAAATATTACAGGAAATTTGAAAATAAAGTAAGATGGTTTGCCATCTCATTTTTCCTTTATGCTTGGCAACTCAGATTCCTAGAGTGAAGAAACAGCTCTAATTTGCATATTTAGTTTTGAACGGTGGCCACTGTGTTTTCATTACCTGTCTCTTTTGATGTGTCTGTCAGTACACCCCCTTGTTATGCAACAGACACATACTCTTACACATGCATCTAGTGTGGTATTTTACTGTTCTCTAAACCTGCCAAGGTGCCTGTTTTGTGCTCTTTGACTGTAAGATTGTGAGCTGCTTAAAAGCAGGAAAAATGTCTCTTATTTAGTTTTATTTACTTATTTATTTTTAAATTTATCTTTGGGTTCCTATAATATGCAGCATAGACCACAGAGTCATAGCAGAAACAGCGTGGGATTTATACATGGCTTGGGCAAGTTTCCTTTGAAGGCACCTTTGTGTGCCTCTGTTTCCTCATCCAGAATAACATAAACCTACGGGCTAGGGTTGTTGTGGATCATTAAATGCGATAATTCTGACAGGTAGTCAGTGTTCTACAAAGACTCGCATAGGTGTTAAATATTTTAAGTAAGCATACTATTGTGTCCCCTCGTGTAAATTTACATTTGCTTGCTTACCTGGCCAAGTCCTAAAGAGTCTTGTTTTTCCCCACATTGTCCCTGACACAAACACTGAGGAAAGGTTTTTCAGACGAACGAAGGAAGCAATGACTTAGTAACAGAAAAAGAGTTATGATGGTGTTTGGCACTGATGGCTTTCCTTTCCATTATAGGTCAAGATGATACTTGGGTGAAGTGAGTGTGTACTGTGTTTGAGAGAGGCTGAGAACTTGATGAACAACTTCACGGAGCACCAAAATAAAAGGAACAAAAATGGCCCCAAAAGCTATTGAATTTCACTTGATTAAGTCAACGTTGGCTTTCTCTCTGAATCATTCGAAGCTTTAGAAGGAAATTTTAGACATAAATAACTTTAATTTGTACTCTACTTATGTTCAATTATAGCACGACATCATTCTTGATGAATACCTCATCTAGACTGATTCATTTATTTCTAGTAGAAAGAAGGAATGGGTGAGTTCATGCTCCTTCATTGTTTTTTCCCTTATAATACAAAAACAAATTAGTTTCATAATTAGAGGATTTGAGTGTTTATATTATCTGATTTATTGCACTTTCTCATATGTGAGGTCCTAACTTTTTGAAGCATAATTTATGTACAATAAATTATCTCACTTTAATTGTGCAGTTTGATGATGTTGTATACAGTTGGGTAACCAGTATCGCAATCAGGTAATTTCCATTATCAAAATGTTGACTCTTGCCCCTTTGCAATTAATGATCTTTTTTAGATGATTACTGTCCACAGGCAGTCACTGATCTCTATCACCTTTGTGTCTTGCTTCTTTCACTTAGTATGATGCTTTTATGATCCATCCCTGTTGGTGCGTGTATCTGTTGTTTGTTCCCTTTTATTGCTGAGTAACTTCCACAGTTTATTTATATCACAGTTGCCCTAGTTGAATGATTTTTGTGTTGTTTCCAGTTTAGCGTTCTTAATAGTGTTGCTATGAGCTTTCACATACACAAATTATTTTGACTTTTTTTTTTATCTTGGGTAAATGTCTATGATGGTGCTGAGTCTAAGGTAAGGATATATTTATTTATAAGATATTGCCAAACCTGTGCAAACCTCTGAAGTGACTGTGCAAATGGAGCCCGCAAGGTATGAAAGAACTAGTTCTACATTCTCACCAACACTTCGTATTGTTGTTTGCCTTTCTCATTATTTGTTTCCAGTGAGCCTGTAGAGATATCTCATTGTGGTTCAAATTTGTGAATTCAGTATAGAAATACTGCCTGGTGGTAAGTATCTTTTCACATGTTTATTGGCTATTTGTCTGTCTTCTTTTGTGAAATATCTGTTTCAAATCTTTTGCCCATCAAAACATTTCCGGGGCAACCCCCTCAGGTCCCCTCCCACTGTGGGAGATTTTCTGTCTTCTCAATGAATCCTGCTTTCAAAGAAAAAAAAAAAAATTCAGGGTTGTCTTCTTATTGAGTTGTGAGTATTCACTATATATTCTAGATACAAACATTTTGTCTACTGTGTGTTTTGATAATATTTTCTCCCGGTCTATGTCTTGCCTTTTTGCTTTTTTAACCTTGTTTTTCAAAGAACATATGTTTTTAATTTAGATGCAGTTTATTTAGCCACTTTTTTATTTTATAGTTTGTGCTCTTTGTGATCTGTTTAAGAAACATTTATCTCACCCAATATCATAAAGATTTTTTTTCCCTTTTAGAAATTGTATGATTTTAGCTCTTTCATTTAGGTCTATGATTCATTTCAAGATATGTTTTTTATTGAAAACATTTTTCTGACTCTAAAGAGACTGTCAAAAATTACAAATGCCAAGTATATTTTAAGTTGTCATGACAAGGTACTAGGATACTTTTGTCAATTAGCAATAACCATGCTTTAGATAAACCACAATGGCTATGATATTGCCATTGCACAAAGCTCATTTCAAGATAACTCTTTTATATGTTGCCAAAAAACGCTTAGGTTTTATTATTTTTTTCCTCAAGGGAAAAATGTAGTTGTTTCAGCCTCATCTTTTGGAAAACTACCTCTTCCTCCTTGAGTTGCCTTGGGGTAATTAGTTTTTGCTTACTAACAAAAGTACTCTGTTAAAAATCAATTGGTGGTCTATGTCTGAGCCTACTGAATTCTGTCCCATTGATCTACAGGTCTTACGCCAATATCATAATTCCTTCACTAGTGTAGTTTTATAGTAAGTCCTAAAATTGGGTAGGGTACATTCTCCAACTGTGTTTTTAAAAATAATTTTGCCTATTCTAGGCATTGTCTTTCCATACATGGTTTAGAACCAGCTGATCACTTTCTTTCAAGAAACTTGCTAGGATAACTGTGGAGTGTTTATAGTCCATTAAAATATAAGGTAATGTTGATATGGTTGTGTTTAGGTCTACTCTTTTATTACTGATTTTCTATTAGTCTCCTTAATATGTGGTTCCTTTATTTTTTATTTCTAGCTTTTTGAGGATTATTTGAATTTTTAACAAATTTTTTTCATTGGTTTTTGATTAGATGGATGTTAATATCCTGGTTGTGATATTGTAGTATAGATATTCAAGATGTTATCATTGAGGACACAATAATATCAAAATAAAAAGTTTAAAGTTTGAAAAGACTATTAAAACTGAAATAGGTAGGTCATAGACTGAAGATAAATATTTACAAAACATGTATCTGGCAAATGACTTGTATTTAAGATTTAGGAAAAACTCACTACAACTCTATAATGAAAAGGCAAATGACCTGATAAAATGTTGGCAAATGAGTTGAACAGACACTTCACGAAAGAAGATATATGAATAGCCAAGCAAATACAAGAAATAAAGCTCAACATCATCAGGAAAATGGAAAAGACAAATCAATAGAGCAATGAAATACCATTACACACCTAACAGAACCACCAGAGATAAAAAGATTGATGACATCAGATGTTAGGAAGAATGTTTAGTACCAGAACTCTTTTATACCGTTGGTGGAAATGTGAGGTGGTACAACCATTTTGGAAAAAGAAATGACGATTTCTTATAAACCTAAAGATACATCTAATATTTGATTCAAACATTTCACAACAGGTATTTTCCCAAGAGAAATGAAAATATATGTCCATAAAAAGACTTATTAAAAATATTTACAGCAACTTAGCCAAAAGTGGATACAGCTCATGTGTCTGTCAAAAACATACTTATTTAAAAAAATCTTACATAGGAGTACAAACTTTAGGATTACATTTACAGGTAGTATTAGAACAGGTAAAACTAATTTATGGTGGTTGACTGAAGGTGTGAATGGCGAGCGAGAAGAGACTGGGATGGGATCTTGAGAGAACTTTCTGTGGAGATGATAATGTTCTCTATCTTGACAGTGTTTTGGGTATCATAGTTGCATAACCTTTGTCCAAGCTCATCAAATGATATACTTGGAATGTATACATTTTATTGTATGCAAATTTTATCTCTAAGCACATAAAGAATTGTGAACAAAAATCACTTGGTTAGTATTCCATGCGTTTGATGTTAAGGAATTACTGTTAATTTTTATCTCTTGTCTCATTGGTTTTTTTCAGCCTAACAATCCACCATAAAGTTTTCATGGTATACAGCAATGGGCCTTTATTTCTTGCTTATGTGTCTGTGAGTTGCTTGGACTTGCTCTCCTTCAGGCTGTGAATTTGTGAGTTTGTTGGGGTGTCTCCAAGCTTCAGGTTGAGTCCAGGATTTCTCCCTAATTTTTATCCTCCTTGAACCAATGGTTATTGAAGACATACTCTTATGTTAAAGTCGAATAATGTGTAGGTAAGTATAATCATATAAGCATTTTTCACATTTTGCTTAAGTGATGTCCACTATCATCCCTTTGATGAAAGCAATTCACTTGGCCAAACCCAGATTCCAGGAGTGGGGAAACACTTGATGCCAAAACAGCATATGGATGAATAATCCTAACTATAGGATCATTGTGCAAAGAATTATGACTTATTCAGTCTACCAAGGTGTGGTTAGAGTATTGTGTTAAAGATTTTAGAGTCTTTAGTTTTGGAAATACATATTGAAATATTTATGAAGTTAAATGTAAACTGGGATTTGCATGAAAATAATCTGAAGTGGCAGAAGTGGATAAAAGAATAAAGACTTGGATAAAAGAAGTGGTAAAGAGTAAAATGCATCAACTAGTCCTCTATAAGGATCAAAGGTAAGTGTGGGCTCGGCGGGGGGTGGGGTGGGGCGGTGGTCATGGTGCCATTATTTCTACTTTTGCATGTGTTTAAACCTTTCCATAATAAAATCATAAAAATCAATCATGTGTCAAATTTGTAACTTTTATATATGAGGAAAGTGAGTTTCTGAGAGATTGTGTTACTTATTCTGTGATAAGAGAGATAGTTATTGGCAGGATGGAGCTAGAATCCGAGCCTTACTTTCCAATTAATATGGCGTTCAGTCATTTCTTTGGTAATTCCTTAAATATTTATTTACTACTAGGCTCTGCGCAAAGTGTATGGATAAGAAGATAAAGGTTTTCATGCTTCTATTCCCTTAAACCCACATGCTAGTGAGTCATTGTATATCTAAACAATTAGAATGCAAGGGTAAGAATATGGCAAAATGCTCTAATGGGAATAGGTGCAAAATCCATGGTTACATATGGGAAAGTATCCCTAAATCTGATAGAAGGATGGGAGGAATTATAGGTGACTCAGTGTAGTTAATGGCAAATTACAGTGTCTGTATATTGAAGGGTTTAGGGGAGAGAAGGCAGAGATGGTGAGGCTGGTCTTATATGCTATGCAAAAGTTGAGATAGAATGATTTGGGTCAGTGTTGCCTTGCCTAATTATAAGGATCACCTAGGGCTCTCATTAAAATACAAGACCTTAAGTGTTCTAACGACTCAGAACCTTTAGGGGAGAGACAAGTTTGGGAAACATGATTATGGGAACTACTGAGGAATTTTAAGCAGAAGAGTGGTGATGTGATCAGACTTACATGTTAGAAAGCCCACCCTGACAGCAGTGTAGAGGTTAGAGTGGTGAAAGGTGGGTACGCAAAGTTATAGTCGGGAGATAAATCAGTCAGCTTCTGAGTCCATAGGAGCTATAATGAGTTCCTAGGCCACAACAGCACCAATAGTGATAGAGAGGACAGAATGTAAAGGAGCTGGGACTGGTAGGCTCCGATGAGTAATTGCCTCTGCAGAGCGTAAGAGGAAGATTCTCCTTTAAATGTCTGGCTTGATGGGTAGTAGGACAACGCTACTGCTCGCTTCCTGGCAGGAAGTTCAAAGATTCAGGCTGAAGAGTCACAGGAGGGTAGATAACAAGCTCACTTTGGGTCTTGTATAGCTGGAGCTACTTATAGAAAAAAGTGTGTAGAGGGCAGGTCCTGAATGCAAGAGCAAAGACTTGGCTGGAGATAAACCTTTAGTGTCAGTATGGAAGTGTCTGTTAAAACTAGGTTTGCATTTGATTTCTCAGGTAGATCATGTCGTTGGAGCACAAAAGAAATCAGATCCCTGGAAAGCAGAAAGGGAATGTGCATAGAAGGAGAGGGAGAGGATATGGGAGAAGAAGGTGAGCAAAGAGCCACCAACGAGGACAAAAATATGCTCACTAGACTGACAAAAACAGAGGTTATTGTTGGCCTTAGCCAGGGCAGTAGTAGTGGAATACTGTAGGCAGAAACAATGGTTTTGAGTTGAGTATGGAAGGGAAATGGAAGAAACAGAGAACAAATGTAGGTAGCTCTTTCTTGAATATTTGTCTGGGAATAAAGTACTCCCGCACTCTTATTTGAGCAGGAAACAGGGCATTTTTAGGGGGAGAGAAGTGCATAGTTGTTTTGTTTCTTTTCCCTGGCAAGATCTGTGCTTCTTGACAGTGTGAAGGTTTACTGGTTCATTTTGAAATAAGTGATGTGAATACATTTTAGTACTTTTGTTGAAGATTCATTAATTAGTCTTTCATTTTTAATGTATGGCATGGATTTAGTAATTTGGACTGAATTTGTATGAAAGAATCCTTTAGTATGTGACTTTAGTATTATAAAAGAATGCATATTAATTTTATTCATTAAGCAACTAAGTACCTGCAGTGAGCATTATGTTGGTGACATTCACATGTGTTTGTGTGCATCCAGAATATTTTTATACTCTTCCATAAACTTTAAAACTAATGATATATTGGAAATTCAGGTCTTCCCCAAGTTTACAATTACTCATAATTTTCAGAATAAAAATTCTGATGGATTGTTTAAGCAGTAAATTGGTTAAAGCAAAAGATAAAATTTGTGAGGTAAAAATTTGATCTGAATAAATCAATGATAATAACACACAGAGGTAGACAATATGATTGAAAAATGAGAGAAAGGATAAGAGATTAAGAAAAGAATGAGAAAGTCTAATATAATATATTCCATAGGATTTAGAACAAATGGCTAGAGGGATTAGAAAGGGGGTAATAACTGAAAGTTTTTAGAATTGATGAAAGATACAAATCTTCAAATTCAGAAGGTAGATGAACTTCAAGCAGGATAAATACAAATGCAGAACACCAAAGACAAAGAAATGTTTGAAACAATTTGGAGAGAAAAGACAAATTACCTACACATAAATAGCAATTAGACTGAAAACAGATTTTTTTGAACACCAATAGAAGCCAGAAAACAGTCTAATATTTTCAAAGATTCATCAACTAAAATTTAGTTCAAGCTTAATTATTACAAACAAATTGAAATAAAGATATTTTGGACAAAGAAAAATTGAGCACGTACTGCTAACAGATGTGCACCAAGGAAACATTTATAGGATATACAGCAAACATCAGAATGAAAAAAATTGAATTCATGAGGATGAACAGAGATGCAAAACGGAATAATGAACAAATAGATTGGTAAATCTTCTCAGTTAGTGATGTGAAACCCATCCATATGAAGGTCTGACTTTTCATATATACAAGTTCAAATGGGCCATCTTCTGGAATTAAGTAAGCATGGGTTTTGGTTTAGAGATGAATGTCCTGGAACCAATCCTCTTTATATACTGAAGGACAACTGTGTAGCAATTGAGGAATTTTTTTTCTCAATTACATAGAAAATATTTTTGAAAATTGATCAAGTACTGGGCCAGAAGATAAGTCTCAACAAATGTCAGAAAATTGACATCAGAACAGCTGTGTTTTTTGACAATATTAATTTGAAAATCAATGACGAAAAGACTACTTAAAACTGCCAGATATATTTAAAATCTTAAAGGCCCATCTCAAAAAATATATAGTTGCAGGACAGAACAACAAATGAAATGGAAAGTAGAACATCTTTGGAACTGAATGATAATGAGGAAAAAATGCATAGTCAACCTATAGGACACATCTAAATTATTCTGCTGAAGGAAATTTTCAACACAAAACATATCTTAGGAAAAAACAAATGCTGAAAGTGATGATCTATGTGGCAACTTAGGATAAAGAATAACCGAGTATTCTCACATAAAACATGAAGAAAATGTTAAAAGCAGAACTTAATAAAATGCAAAAGCTATAATCAACAGTCATATCTTTAAAAATGTGCTAGAATAGGTAAACACAACAAGACTGAATGAAAAGAGAGAGATTAACAAATGGTAGAGACAAAAAGGGAAATTACTCCAGAGCAGGGATTTAAAATAAATAATACTATGCTTTAAACTTTATTCTAATATTCTGAAAATGTAGATAGAAGGCACAATCTCATAGACAACAGAATAATGAATAGTCTCATGGGCATTAAAGTATCGCATCAACAGTTAAAAGCCTACAAATTCCAAATATTCACACTGACACACACAGACATACAAGTGCAAAAACTGCATCTGCTTTTAGGAGTGAGTTCTACAGGACTTTCATGCAATAGAACTTACAATCTTTTACAAATACCTGCTTTAAACAACAAAACAGGGAAATCTCCCCAACCCATTTCATATCAAAGGCTAGTACAAACTTGAAAAGCCAGAAGCTGACTCTGGAACCAATTGATTTAAAAGTAAGTCAATTTAGGAACTACAGCAAAGAGATCAAGAGATTTATTCATTCATCTGATTAGGGTTTGGATGAGAACAAAATTTTCCTGCTCTGAATGTAACTTCCACAGAGAGAAGTACATTATAAAATGCAGGGAAAGATGCAATAAGGAAAATTAGAATTAGACTGCAGTACAAAAAGATCTTGTTTCCCTAACAACTAAGAGAGGAAAAAAGACACTGATTGGGAAATAAGGAACAACTAATAATAAAATTAGTTTAAAATGTCTTATTCCAAGTTAAAGTTATTTACCAATGAACTGAACCAGGATGGCCAAATGGGGAGAGGAAAAGTGTATTTTTAAAATGATGTACAATGCACGAGTTTTCTCAACTCAATGCTATATACACTTATCATTTTAAATCTTTAATAAAGCTTTGAAGCATCTTAATTTTTCACATTAGGAAAAGGAGACTCAGAGTCCCAACGGAGCCAGTAGTGGAGCTGAGGTTACCTCAGAAAGACCATACTGCTTTCTTGACACCAACATGATTCTTCAGAAGAGAGAGGATTTTTCGTAAATTAGATCAAGCTGAATCACATGAGTCCATTTAACTAAGTGTAGCTTAGTTTTTCAGCATCTGAAGCAGATTCTTAGATGATCTCTTTAAAAAAGAAAACAAAATGTGGAATGCACTGTTCATTCAAAAAGCATATAAAATGAATACATACTGTTTAAAGAATAATCATAAAATGAACACTTGTGAAACTACCACCCAAGAAATAAGTTATTCTTGGAAGATGCCTGAATGTCCCTCCATTTTATCTTCCCCAAAGACTCCCAGAAGTAACTCGTATACAGACTTTGGAGCTGAATACTCCCTTCAATTTCTTTGTAGCTTTGCTGTCTGTAAAGATATCCTAAGCAAGATACTATTTATTTTTAGAATAATATGCAGTGCTTAATTCCATATTGAATCTTGACCCAGAAAAAAAGATGCTTTTAAAGAACATTTTTTGTGACAATAAGCAAAATTTGAATTTGAAGTGCATATTAGATAACAATGTTGCATTTTCTGATTTGGTTAAATGCACTGTGATTAAGTAATAGAAAGTCCTTGGTTTTAGGAAACACTCTCAAGCATTTGTAGATAACAAAATTAAAATAAATCAACAGCATAAAGCACAAACCTAATTGCCTCCAGAAGATGAAGGCTCCCAAGAAAAGATGAATTGAGCAGAGTTATTCACTGGCATCGCTTCTCTGAGAATTTACAAGACTCTATTCTGGGGAAGTTTATGAAATTATGAATGTGTCCCTGCCAGGGTGGGGAGAGAGAATTTCGTAGGAGATGGACTGGGAAGGGGATGCAGGGATTTAAGGACCTTGCATAGGGCTGCACAGCTTTATAGATTTTGTGCCACACAAATCTGCCTGGTCAAAATAGCTGCAAGACAGGGGTTGGGGAGGGAGCTAACATTCAACCTATACACTTTCCCCAAGAAGTAGACCTGGAAAGGATGCCTGTTGGCAGTTCCCTCACCCAGTGGATGTATATGTTTGTCTAGTTCCCCCATTTAAATGGGCATTTTTTTTTTTTTGCAATTTATCTGACTGGAGGAGATGCCTTTTAAAGAATTTCCACAAATGCTAAATTTTTGCTGAGCTAGTTCTGCTGACATCATATTAGCTCTGAATAGCTTCCAGCATCTTCTTATTTTTGCCCCCTCTACTGTTCACTTCTGGATTCAGAGACCCCCCTTGTCCTTCTAGTTCTTGGGTCTTTTGGAGATAATTCGACATAAATCATATTGATCCACAGCTGTCTCCATTGCCTGCTCAGGATTTGGCTCACTTGTGTCCGCTGTCAGGGGCTGCTGACCTGACTGATTTTCAGGTCCCAAACTTGGTTCTCCCTCTCTTTGAGATGTGTCTTTTAAAAATTCCTGGCTGGGCGTGGTGGCTCAGCCTGGTAATCTTAGCGCTTTGGGATGCCAAGGTGAGAGGATTGTCTGAGCCCGGGGGCTCGAGACCAGCTTGGGCAACTTGGTGAGACCTGTCTCTAGAGTAAATAAAAAAATTAGCTGGGCGTGGTAGCGCGTGCCTGTAGTTCCAGCCACTTGGAAGGCTGAGGCAGAAGGATCGCCTAAGCCCAGCAGGTTGAGGGTGTGGTGGCTGTGAGTATGCCACTGTACTCCAACCTGGGTGACAAGAATGAGACTCCAATTAAAAAAAAAATTCCTTTCGTGAATTTTAGTGGATTGTAGATAAAGCAAACTGAGAGGTATATTTCAGCCCTCTCAGATATCTAGTACTGAAATAGGATCACTGGCTTTCATTCTCCTTTTAAAATCTGTGTGTCCTTCAGGGGAATAACATGAGAGAAGGTAAAGACTGGATTTGCAAAGCTTCAGGGATAAAGTCTTGAGATGGAAAAAGCAAAATCCTCAATGTTGTCTCTGCCTTCCCGGTTAATGAATACGCAGCTGTATATTCTGCAGCTCCTTGGGTCCCTGGTCCAGACCTGATTAGGTGGAGAATGGATCAGAGTCAGTGCAAGAAATTCATGCTTGGTTAGGCTTGGAAGTGGCCCTTGTGCTCTGTTCTCACCAGGTAGTAGTGTCTAGAATGAGTTGGGTTATTTCAAACCTGCTGTAGGTGGGCAGTGCAACCTTAATGCTATGGTCTGAATGTTTTCATACCCCCTCCATCCCTGTGTTGAAATCCTAACTACCAAGATGATGATTTGTGGGTCTTTTGGAAGGGGATTTCCTGGTCAGAGCCCTATTATTGCCAGCCTAGGAGGGTTAACATGTATTTCGTGCACTGGAACACAAAATCCAAAAAGACCCCTAAAATCGGTTAAATTGAACCTTATCCAAGGGCCTATAAAATAAAAACTTTGTATTAATTTCTTCAAAAAACACCTTATTCATATTTCATAAACTTTATAGGGCCAGTCCGTAATCATGAAATGCAGTTAGTCTAAAAGCAATCGAGTTCAGTGTCAGAGGTGAATGATCTCAGTTTACCACTGAGAATTATTCACACTTCAATAAAAAGTTTCTTGGTCCGGATTAACCTAGCTGATTAGAAAATTATGTTAATGAAGGAAAAATTAGGGGCTTGATAACTGTGTGGGTCAGCTCATTTTGCTTGCATCCATGGTCTTACCTCTAACTTCTGGAACCATCCAGCCTGGCTGGGTGTTTTACAATTATGCACTAGCTGTGGTAAGCGGAAAGGTGGAGAATGGGCCAGAGCCAGTGCAAGAAATTCATGCCTTGCTGATGTAAATTAATGGCTTGATTCATTCCTTTCCTTATTCGTTCATTGATTTATTCAATAAGCATATTGAGCAGGGTTTTTATGTTACTTGGTAAGAGTTTTATATCAGGATGTTATATAATTCTTCCAACAATTTTATTATCTCCTTTCTCAGGGTCAGAATGATTAAGACAATTCCTATATCTGTATTAGTTGGTAAAAGGTCAAAACAAAATGCAAGGCCTGGTCTTCTGATACTGTAAATTTCAGGATTCTTTCAGCTGGGAGATCACCACTAAACCAGTTGAATTTCATAGATGATTCTTTTTTTTTTTTTTAAATTATTTTAAAGATGTGGGGTACAATTCAGGGTTAGGAATATAAATATTTATTATGCAGGTACCCTTGTTGATGAGGTGTGCCCCTCCCTCCCCTGGAAGTTTCCCTCTACTGCCAACCTAACACCCCTTCCCCTGGCAGTTTCCCACTACTGCAAATCCCTTTCTTATAGTATTATGATAATTGTTCAAAGTCCGCTTGTGAGTGAGAACATATGATACTCTGTTCTTTGTTTCTGTGATAGATCACTGAGTATGATAGACTTGAAATCCATCCAAGTTGCTATGAAGTCCATATGTTTGTCCTTCTTTATGGCTGCTTAATATTCCATTGTGTATATGTACCATTTTTTTTTTATCCAGTCCATCTTCGAAGGGCAGTATAATTGGTTCCATGTTTTTGCTATTGTGAATAGAACTACAGCAAACATACATGTGAAAGTATCTTTTTGGTAGAATGACTTGAGTTTCTCCAAGTATATTTCCAATAGGGATATTGCTGGGCCATATGAAAAGTCAATTTCTAGTTCTTTCAGAAATCGCCACACTGTCTTCTAAAGAGGTCACACTAGTTTGTATTGCCACCAGCAGTGTAGAGTGTTCTTTTTCTCCACATCCTCTCCAGCATCTGTTGCTGTTTGTTTTATTAATGATGGGCATTCTTACTGGGGCTAGGTAGTGGTTTTGATTTGCATTATTCTGATGATTAGTGAGACTGAGAACTTTTCCATGTGTCTGTTGGCTGCCCGTATATCTTTGGAGAAGTGTCTATTCATGTCTTTTGCCCACTTTTTAATGGGGCTTTTTGTTTTTTTTCCTTTTGGCACAGTTGAGTTCCTTGTAGATTCTAGATGTTAGGCCTTTGTCAGATATACAGTTAGCAAATATTTTTTCCCATTCTGTGGGCTGTCTCCCCACTCTCTTAATGGTTTCTTTTGCTTTGCAGAAGCTTGTCAGTTTGATAAGGTCCCACTTGTCTATCTTATCTCTTATGGCATGGGCACTTGGAGTTTTGATCAGGAATTGATTGCCAGTTCCAATTTCCATAAGGGTGTCTCCTGCATTTTCTAAGATTCTTATAGTTTGAGGTTTTACGTTTAGGTCTTTGATCCATTTATAGTTAATTTTTTTGTATGGTGAGAGGTAGAGCTCCTGTTTCAATCTTCTGCATGTGGTCAACCAGTTTTCCCAGCACCATTTACTAAATAGGTTCTCCTTTCCCTACTGGTTGTTGCTGAAGGCTTTGTCAGAGATGAGTTGGATGAGAAATTTAGGTTTTGCTTCTAGAATCTCCATCCTGTTCCATTGGTCTGTATGCCTGTTCTTGTACCAATACCAGGTTGTTTTTATTGTTGTAGCCTTTTTGTAAGGTTTGAAGTCTGGAAGTGTGATAGCTCCTGCTTTGTTTCTTTTGCTAAGGATTGTTTTGGCAATCGTGGTCATTTGTGTTTCCATATGAATTTTGGTATTGTCATTTCCAGGTCTGCGAAGAATGATGTTGGTAATTTAATGGGTATTGCGTTGAATCTGTAGATTGCCTTTGGTAGGATGGACATCTTAACAATGTTGATTAGTCCTATCCATGAGGATGGAATATTTTTCCATCTGTTTGTGTCTTCTTGGATTTCTTTGAGCAGTATTTTGTAGTTCTCATTGTAAAGGTCTTTCACTTCTCTGGTTAGGAAGATGCTGAAGTATTTCTTTTGTGTGTGTGTGTGTGTGTGTGTGTGTGTGTGTGTGTGTGTATTGTGAATGGGATTGTGCTTTTTATTTGGTTCTTCATTTTCTTGTTGTTGGTGTATAAGAATGTAACTGTCTTTTGCACATTTATTTTGTACCCTGACACTTTACCAAAGTCCTTTGTCAGTGCAAGGACGTTTTTGACAGATTCTCTTGATCATATCATCAGCAAAGAGGGATGACTTGTCTTCCTCTTTCCATATTTGGATACCCTGATTTCCTTCCCTTGTCTAATTGCTTTAGCTAGGACTTCCAACTCAATATTGAACAGGAGAGGTGAGAGTGGGCAGCCTTGTCTTGTTCCAGTTTTCAGGTGAAATGTTTCCAGTTTTTGTCCATTTAGCGATGTACTAGCTGTGAGTTTGTCATAGATGGTGCTTACTATTTTGAGGAATGTTCCTTCTATACCTTGAAGGGTTTTTATCAAGAAAGGATGCTGAATTTTATCAAAAGCTTTTTCTGAATCTAATGGTATAATCATGTGGTTCTTGCTTTTACATCTGTTGATGTATTTAATTACATTTATTATCTTGTGGATGTTGAACCAGCCCTGCATTCTGGGGATGAAGTCTGCTTAGTTATGGTGGATGATTTTTGAGATGTGCTTTTGGATCCAATTTGCTAAATCTTGTTGAGGTTTTTTGCATCTATATTCATAAGGGATATTGGCCAGTAGTTCTATTTTTGTGTTGGATCTTTATCCTGTTTGGGTATCAGTGTGATATTAACTTCGTAAAATGATTTGGGGAGAATTCCATCTTTCTCAATTGCCTAGAATACTTTCAATAAGATTGGTATCAGCTCCTCCTTGTACATTTTGTAGAATTCTGCTGGAAAGCAGTCTGGTCCAGGGGTTTTTTGGTAGGTAGTTTTTTAATGACAGAGTCCATTTCCTGCGTTGTTATTGGTCTATTTAGTGTCTCAATATCTTCTTGTTTCAACCTGGGGAGGTTGTGTGATGTCAGAAAGTCCTCCATTTCATTTAGGTTATCAAGTTTGTTTCCATACAGGTGTGCATAATAAACTCTTATAATCTTTTGCATTTCTTTGGGGTCAGTTGGGATTTGATCTTTTGTATTTTTGATTGTGTGTATTTGGACTTTTTCTCTCTTTTTCTTGGTCATTCTGGCTAGAGGTCCATCAATCTCGTTAATTCTTTCAAAGGACTGGCTTATTGTTTTGTCGATGTTTTCTATGATATTTTTGTCTTCTATGTCCCTTATTTGGGCTCTTATTTTGGTGATCTGGATTCCTCTCCTAAAGTTAGGGTTTTGGTGGTCTTCTCTTTCCAGCTCCCTTAGGTGATTTGTTGGGCTGTCAATTGTGATCTTTCCATTTTCTTGATGTGTGTTCATAGAGATAATAAATTCCCCTCTTAGAACTTATTTGATACCATCCCAGAGGTTTTTGTAAGATGTTTCTTCATTTTCATTTTTTCCAGGAATCTTTTAATTTCTGTTTTGATTTCAGTGTTCATTTCAGTAGTTATTCAGCATCATGCTGTTTAGTGTCCATGTCTTTGGGGAAATTTTGTTGGTGTTGATATTTATTTTTATTTCACTGTGGTCTAAGAAGGTGCATGGCAATATTTCAACCTTATGGAATTTGTTTATACTTGATTTATGGCCAAGAATGTGATCAATCTTGGAGTATGTTCCATGTGGTGATGAGTAGAATGTATATTCTGTGGTTGTTGGGTGGAATATTCTGTAGGTATCTATTAAGTCCATTTGGTCAAGTGTCAAGTATAAGTCTGGATCTCCTTCTTGATTTTTTGCTTCAATTATCTATCTAGTTCTGTTAGTGAGGTAATCAAGTTGCCTATAATAGTGTTAGAGTCAATATCTTTTTTAGTTTACTTAGTAGTTGCTTTATAAATGCTGGTGCTCCTCTGTTGGGTGCATATATGTTTAGGATGGATAGTTCTTGTTGATATATTGAATCTTTTATCATTATGTAATATCCTTTCATATCTTTTTAAATTTTTGATAGCTTAAAGGTTGTTTTGTCTCATATTAAGATCATGACTCCTGCCTTCTTTTGTGATCCATTTGCCTGGAAACTGATTTTCCATTCTTTAACTTTGAGTCTGCATGTGTCCCTTCTGGTGAGATGAGTTTCCTGGATGCAGCAAATCGATGGGTCATGGTTTCTTATCCAGTTTGACATTCTGTGTCTTTTCAGTGGTGCATTTAGTCCATTCACATTCAGACAGATTATTGAAACGTGATTGTTTATTCCTGTCATGAGGTTCTTATAAAGCTTTTTCTTTATTTGCTTGTTTTCTTTTAGCTTTGGGGTTGATGTTTGTGGGTGTTTTCAAGTTTGTTGTTGCGATGTATTCTTTGTTGATTTTGTGCTCTGCTGTTCTCTTGGAAAGTGTGTGGTCATTCTTTTTTTCCTTTTTCTGTGCTCAATACCTTTCTAAGTGTCTCCTGTAGAACTGGTCTGGAAGCTGCATAATCTCTTAGATATTAGATGTCTGAGAAGAATTTTAATTCTCCATCACTGATGAAGCTGAGCTTGGCTGAGTAGGAATTATTGGTTGAAATTGTCTATCTTTGATTACTTTGAATATTGGTCTCCAGTCCCTTCTTGCTTGTAGTGCTTCTGCTGATATGTCAGCTGTTATTCTGATTGGTTTTCCCAGGTAGGTAGTCTGATATTGATATTGCTCTCTTGCTGCCTTTAGGATTTTTTCTTTTGTGCTTACTTCGTGTAGGCAAATTACTATGTGTCTAGGGGTTGGTCTTTCATTTGATGTCTTGTGGGGGCTTCTCTGTATCTTTTGCATTTGGCTGGTCATGTCTCTGATGAGATGGAGAAAGTGTTCTTGGATAACCTCCTGGAATACTTACTCCAAAGTGTTCTTCATTTCCCTTTCTTCTTCTGGGATACTAATCAGATGTAGTTTTGACCTCTTGATATAATCACTCATCTCTTGTAGGCTTTGTTCTTTCATTGTGAGTGTTCTTTCTATGTTTTTTATAGATTGGGTTAATTCCATCTTCTTCTCTTTAAGCTCTGAGATTCTTTCTTCTATTAGATTAATTCTGCTTTCCATGCTTATCATTTTGTTATTTATTTCCTGGATGAAATTTTTTATGGCCAAAACCTCTGTTACAAGTTCTTTCAGTGTTGCATCTTGTCTTTCTTGAGTCTTATTCACTCTTTCCACCCATTCCCTAATCCCTATTGTATTATGGGGACAATTGTTGGTGACTTCCATTGTTTGGGCTCCCAGGTCTGATTTTTCAGGTGTTTTCTCTTTGTTACACTTCATATTTCTTGTGGTTCTTTGTTGGTTTTTCCTCATTTGTGACGATCTCTTGCTTTTCTCTTTAGTTCCGTTATTCAGTGGCCATGGGAGAGGCTTTCCCTTCTGATATTTGCTCAGCCCTCTATTCTTCCCTGATCTGGGCTCTGGATTTGTTCTATTTTGAAACAGGACTGTAGGTGGAAAGCTTTGCTGTCTCTTGTAGTTTTTTGTTTTTGTTTTTTAAAGTGAGAAAGCTGGATTTATTGAGAAGACAGAACAGCTCCCACAGTGGGAGGGGACCTGAAGGGATTGCCCATCTCTTGTAGTTTCGAAAGTTGAACAAGGTAGAGCAAGTGGCACACTGATCTCTTTGAAGGTCCTCCTCATCCTTTTCTGGCCACACCTTTTGTCCTGTGGCTGAATCAGGGAAGGGGGTGGGGTGCCTGATACACAGCACTTGTCCTGTCCCTCCAAAGTTTGTGCTTTCAGGATATTCCCTCTGGGTCATGATCAACCCCTGCATAGTTGATCCACCAGTCACAAAGATTGGGTCTGTTGTTCCATGGTGAGTAAATAAGAGTACTTTCCTGCCCCATTTTCAAGATGGTGGAAGGGTGCCTCTTTCATTTTCTCCAGTGGGACTCTGCCTCTGGGCTCCCTCTGCAGCCCTTGCTGCCAGTGTCTGGCCAGGTGCTGCAGTGGTGAGGCAAAGCCTGGAGCTGGCAGTCTCTCCCTACTGCTTCTTTGTATGAAAACTTTTGTCAGCTTTAAAAAAAGTTGTGCTCAGCTTCTGTGACTAAGAAGTCCTAGGGACCAAGCAGAGCAGCTGCAGCACCAGCTGTTTTACCAGGAGGGCCCTGCCACTTGCTCATGAGCTCCCACTTAGTCAGTCTCTCTCAGTATCTTCTTCCCAGGAAGGATTTTGTTGATTTTTTTAAAAAGTGCGCTCGGCTTCTGCATCCCAGGAATTGCTAGGGTCCAAGTTGCGCAGTTGCAGCACTTACTGCTACACTAGGAGAGCCCTGGCCACTAGCTCCCTAGCCCTCGCCCAGTCAGCCACTCACACACCCACCCACTCACTCACTCACTGACACATACACAAAAATTTCCATACACTCCACTAACTCACACTGGGGCTCACATAGTCTGACTGACTCAGTCACCATCTTCCTGACACTCCCCCATAGATGATTCTTAATTCAGAAAACACAAGTCCAAAGCAATTAGTTATTGAACTGACATATGTTTTTATTATAGTTACAAAAATAAAAATTTTTAGAAATGCTCTATTAATCTACAAGGGAAATTGAAACTTTAAATAATTGCCAACAGAATGGTATTCTAGTTTAGTCTCTCAGTGTTCATGAGAATATATTCTTTAGAGCGTAGTGGGAGAGATTCCAACTGTATAGTGTTGACATGGTGAAACATTATTTTCCCCAATTTTTTAACTCCAATGCTAGTTGCACTTCTTTTTGTTTTTTGTTTTTCTGCTCCAATGATCTTCTGAAGCTGTTCAGGTCTGGGTTTTTGTTTCAGGCCCAGGAGGAATGAGGGACATAACTGGCTGAAATCTTGGGAAAGCAAGATTTATTGAGAGGACAGAAAAGCTCCGAGAGCAGGAGGGGACCTGAGGGGGTTGCCCAGTTACACTATTTTGTTAAGAATTATACTAATCATGATCGACTTTTGGTATTAAAACATTTGTCTAGAAGAACTGCCATTTAGCTAATCATATATCTTGACCAATATGCCTTCATGTGACATTCAGCCATTTTAAAAATGTATCTTCTATATTTTAGTAAAATTACTTTTATTGTGATAATGTCCCAGAAAACTTTGAAAGGATGAGGCATATGCCAAATTTTTACCAGGCAAATTTCTTGTCCTTTTGAATTTTGTTTTAATTTTTAACTATTATTATCTTTATCTAATTTAATATTACAGGTCTACATTTCATCAAAAATTTTTTCCTTATAGAAATACTTAAAAGGTAGATAGATATGTAGAATGATAGAGAAATAGATACATGTATTTATTTATTTATTTATTTTGAGTTGGAGTCTCACTCTGTCACCCAGACTGGAGTGCAGTGGCCGCTCCTGGCCACCGCAGCCTCGACCCGCTGGGCTCCAGCAATCCTTCTGCCTCAGCCTTCCGAGTAGCCGAAATTACAGGCATGTGCTACCATGCCCGGCTGATTTTTTTATTTATTGTAGAGATGAGGTCTCGCTGCCCAGGCGGGTCTCGAACCTGCGGGCTCAGGCAATCCACTCACCTCAGCCTCCCAAAGGCATGGGGTTACAGCCTGAGCCACTGAGCCCAGCCGATACTTCTTTTTAACTATAGAACCTGATTCTAAAGGTCCTGGAAAAAAGTATTTTTAGGAAAATGCTGAAAATGACAATAATGAAAGGTGCTAAACCTATCAGATGTTAAAACCTATTGTAGACCTACAATAATTTACATGGTACTTACACATATGAAAAGAAGATCAACCTCACTTATAGTAAGAGAATTTCATCTATAGACTTCACAAAGGTGAAAACACTGACAAGGGCATTGGGAGTCAACACTGTCGAACATGGCTGGTGAGAATGCAAATTGGTTGAAATTCTATGGGCAACTTAGATTGATTAAAATTTAGTTTGAACACACCCTTTGACACAGCAATTCTATTTCTGGGTTCATATTACAATTGTGTCTCTAGAAGGTATACAAGAAGCTGCTTGTACTATAGTTGTTATTTCCAATGAGGAAAAATGAGTGGCTGGGACAAGGGAGTGAGATTGATTCCTTTTTATAAATTCCATATAATTTCATGCTGTTTCAATTTTACACACATGCATATGTATGTATTACCAATTCAAAAATAATACTGGAATCATTTTTCTTTTTCTTTTTAAAAATTATTGACTGTTTTATTTATTTATTTACTTTATTGTTATTTTTTATTTTAAAGATGTGTGGTACAATTCAGGATTAGTTATACAAGTGATCATTATACAGGTAACGTTTGGGCCTCTTTTTGGTCCCTGTTTCACCTGATTTGAGACTGCATATGCTTATGGATGTTATGTGCCCCCACTCCCTGCCCTGGCAGCGTCCCTCTACTGCCAATCCCTTTTTTTTTTTTTTTTTTTTGAGTTGGAGTCTCACTCTGTCACCCAGACTGGAGTGCAGTGGCTGCTCCCGGCCACCGCAGCCTCGACCTGCTGGGCTCAGCGATCCTTCCGCCTCAGTCTTCCAAGTAGCTGGAATTACAGGCACACGCTACAACACCCGGCTAATTTTTTTGATTTATTGTAAAGATGAGGTCTCGCCAAGTTGCCCGGGAGGGTCTCAAACCTGTGGCCTCAGGCAATCCACTCACCTCAGCCTCCCAAAGCGCGGGATTACAGGCTGAGCCACCGAGCCCAGTTGCCAATCCCTTTCTTATAGTATTACAGTAAATGTTTACAGTCTGCTTATGAGTGAGAACATGTGGTGCTCTGTTCTTTGTTTCTTTGATAGGTCACCGAGCATGACAACCTCTAAATCCATCCAAGTTGCTGCAAAGTCCGTATATTTGTTCTTCCTTATGGCTATGTAATATTCCATTATGTATATGCACCACATTATTTTTATACAGCCCATTTTCAATGGGCAGCACGGTAGTTTCCATGTTTTTGCTATTGTGAATAGTGCTGCAATAAACGTGAGTGTGCAGTTATCCTTTTTGTAAAATGATTTGAGATACTCTGGGTATATTCCCAGTAAGGGGATTGCTGGTTCATATGGAAGGTCAATGTCTAGTTCTTTTAGGTATCGCCACACTGTTTTCCATAGAGGTTGAACTAGTTTGCTTTCCCACCAGCAGTGTAGAACTGTTCCCTTTTCTCTGCATCCTTGCCAGTATCTTTTTGTTTTATTAATGATTACCATTCTTACTGGGGTTAAGTGGTATCTCAATGTGGTCTTGATTTGCATTATTCTGATGATTAGTGAGGCTGAGCACCTTTTCACATATCTGTTGGCTGTCTGTATGTCTTCTTTTGAGAAGTGTATTCATGTCTTCTGCCACTGTTTTTTTTTTTTTTTTGAGTTGGAATCTTACTGTGTCACCCAGACTGGAGTGCAGTGGCCGCTCCCGGCCACCACAGCCTCGACCTGCTGGGCTCCGGCAATCCTTCTGCCTCAGCCTTCCAAGTAGCTGGAACTACAGGCGTGCGCTACCACGCCTGGCTGATTTTTTTATTTATTGTAGAGATGAGGTCTTGCCAAGTTGCCCAGGCGGGTCTCGAATTCTGCCACTTTTTAATGGGGCTGTTTGGTTTTTTCTTTTCAGCACATTTGAGTTCCTTGTAGATCTTGGATGTTAGGCCTGGATGTTAGGTTTGTCAGATATATAGCTGTCAAATATTTTTTTCCATTCTGTGGGCTGTCTCCCCACTCTCTCGATGGTTTCTTTGGCTTTGCAGAAGTTTTTCAGTTTGATGAGGTCTTACCTGTCTATCTTATATGGCATGGACACTGGGGTTTTGATCAGGAATATCAGAAACTGGTTGCCTACTTTGATTCCTGTAAGGGTGTCTCCTGCATTTTCTAGGATTCTTATAGTTTGAGGTTTTATGCTTAGGTCTTTGATCCATTTAGAGTTGATTTTTGTGTATGGTGATAGATAGGGGTCCTATTTCAATCTTCTTCATGTGCTCAACCAGTTTTCCCAGCACCATTTACTGAATAGGTTCTTCTCTCCCCAGTGGTTGTTGGTGGAGGCTTTGTTGAAGATGAGTTGGTTGAGAAATTGAGGTTTTGCTTCCAGAATCTCTATTGGTTTATATACCTGTTCTTGAAAAAATACCAGGCTGTTTTGATTATTGTAGCCTTATAGTAAAGTTTAAAGTTTGGAAGTGTGAGACCTCTCACTTTGTTTCTTTTGTTGAGGATTGTTTTGGCTATTCATGGTTGTTTATCTTTCCATATGAATTTCCAAGTCATTTCCTGGTCTGAAAAGAATGATATTGGTAATTTAATAAGTATTGTGTTCAATCTGTAGATTGCCTTTGGTAGGATAGACATCTTAACAATGCTGATTCTTCCTATCGATGAACATGGAATATTTTCCAATTTGTTTGTATAGTCTTGGATTTCACTGAGCAGTATTGTGTAGTTTTCATTGTGTAGATCTTTCACCTCTCTGGTTAGGAAGATGCTGAGGTATTACTTTTTTTTGTTATTGTGAATGGAATTGTGCTTTTTATTTGGTTCTCTGTTTTGTATAAGAATGCTAATGTCTTTTGCACATTTATTTTATGTCCTGAGTCTTTGCCAAAGTCTTTTATCAGTGCAAGGAGGTTTTTGACAGATTCTCTTGAATTTTTGAGTTGTAGGAGCATATCGTCAGCAAAGAGGGATAAATTAACTTCATCTTTTCATATTTGGATACCTCTGATTTCCTTCTCTTGTCTAATTGCTTTAGCTAGGACTTCCAACACTACATTGAACAGGAGGAGTGAGAGTGGGCAGCCTTGTCTTTTTCTGGTTTTCAGGGGAAATGCTTCCATGTTCTGTCCATTTAGCAATATGCCAGCTGTGGATTTGTTGTACGTGGTTCTTATTATTTTGAGGAATATTCCTTCTATGCCTAGGTGCTTGAGGGTTTTTATCAAGAAGGGATGCTGGATTTTATCAAAAACTTTTTCTGTGTCATTCATTTTTTGGTCTGTATATCTGTTGATGTATTTAATTATGTTTATGGCCTTGAGAATGTTGAACCAGTCCTGCATCCCCAAGAAGAAGCCTACTTGGTCATAGTGGATGATTTTTGAGATGTGTTGTTGGAGTCAATTTGCTAGAATCTTGTTGAAAATTTTTGTATGTGTTCATCAAGGATATTGGCCTGTAGTTCTCTGGATTTTTGTTTGTTTGTTTGTTTTGTTGTTGTTGTTGTTGGATCTTTATCTGGTGGGTTATCAGTGTGATGCTAGCTTCATAAAATAGATTTGGGAAGAGTTCCGTCTTTCTCAATTGTCTGGAATACATTTAATAGGATTGGTATCAATTCTTCCTTGTATATTTTGTAGGATTCAGCTGGAAAGCCATCTGGTCCAGGGCTTTTTTTTTTTTTTTTTGTAGATAGTTTTCTTATGATAGAGTCAATTTCCTGGATAGTTATTGATCTAGTTAGTGTTTCAATGTCTTCTTATTTCAACCTTGGGAGGTTGTGTGATGTCAGAAAGTCCCCCATTTCATTTAGGTTATTGAGTTTGTTTCCATGCAGGTGTGCATAGCAATCTCTGATAATCTTTTGTATTTCTTTGGGGTCAATTGTGATTTGATCTTTTGTATTTCTGATTGTGTTTATTTGAACTTTCTCTCTCTTTTTCTTGGTTATTCTGGCTAGGGGGTCCTTCAATCTTGCTTCTACTTTCAAAGAAGCAGCTCTTTGTTTTCTTGATGTTTTCTATGATATTTTTGTCTTTTATGTTCCATATTAGGGCTTTCATTTTGGTGATCTGCATTCTTCTGCTAAAGTTAGAAGTTTAGTTTTCTTGCTTTTCCATCTCCCTTAGGTGATTTGTTGGGCTGTCAACTTGTGACCTTTCCATTTTCTTGATGTGTGTTCATATTTTTATAAATTCCCCTCTTAGAACTGATTTCATGACATCCCAGAGTTTTTGGTAAGATGTTTCTTCATTATCATTTGTTTCCAGGAATCTTTTAATTTCTGTGTTGATTTCCGTGTTGACCTAGGAGTCACTCAGCATCTTGCTGTTTAGTGTCCATGGCTTTGTGGGTTTGGGGGAGGATTTTGTTGGTGTTGATATTTATTTTTATTCTACGGTGGTCTGAGAAGGTGCATGGCATTATGTCAGTCTTATGAAATCTGTATATGCTTGATTTATGACCAAGGATGTGACCGATCTTGGAGTGTGTTTCATGTGGTGAAGAGTCGAAGTCATATTCTGTGGTTGTTGGGTGGGATTTTTTTTTTTGTTTTTTGTTTGTTTGTTTTTAGTCAACTGTGTACACTTTCAGCTTTTCTTTTTATTCCTTTATTTTCCTACACAGTATAATTTTTTCCAGTTGGGTTTTTAAACTTTTAACACATTTTACCAAGTGTAATCTTAACTCATTGTCATTTTTATTTCATGTTATCATTCATTATGAATTAAGCTAAAATGCTGAAAGTTTCATTTATTTCTTGGCTATTCCATGAGAAGATAGTAAACAAAAGATTCCCCTCTGATTTGTTATCATCATTGGTAAAACAAGGGCAAAAAACAAAGACTCTTCAGCTCCAAAATGGTGAGGGATAAATGTTCTGTTGAAATGACAACGTCCTCCTTTAAGATAATCTTGGATGTTATTGTGAAAATAATGTTTCCTTTATTTCTAGGGGCTCTTGTATAACTATTTTTTCTTTTTATGTTCTATATGCAAATGTGGACTTAGGCATTTGATGAGGACCTATATGCAAATGAAGACCTGGCATAGATGAAGGCAGATTAGAGAGTGAAATATTGAACATGCTTCTGCTTCTCTGATTGAGGTATATCAGTACTTACAACTCTCAGAAATCTGGTGACATCTAATATCTCTTAGCAAGCCAGATCCTGAATGGTGACTCAACTAGGAGACTAAAATTAGGTGCCAGTCTCCAAAATGAGAAAGGTTCTTATTTCTAATATTGATTAAACTGGGAATTTCTTCCTGCTTTTATAGATATAGTAACCCAGGGATAGGGCTGATATAATTATTATGTCCTTGAAAAATGAGGGAAATAAACCTGTTTCAATAATTAATTGTTTTATTTTGTAAGCATCTACTGAGTGCCTCCTTTACATCAGACTTTGGGCTACACAGGCGTTGAATTTACAGAGATGAGTAAGACATGTCTCTGCATACCAAGGGACCCAGGCATTTATTTAATCCCTGCATTTTCCTATTGCATTGCCAGGTAGGTGGATGGAAATGAATGTGGTTATTTGTTGGATCGTTCACATAGAGCCCTAAGACAATTAAAGACTTCAGCCTTAGAGCAGCTTAAGAAAATTTTTTTTTTTAACCAGCTAATAGTGAAGCTCACTCTTAGTTTTCTGTGTATCCTGTGCCATTAAGATGCCAATTGATTGCTAATTACTCTGCATTATCCATAAGCCAGCTACAAACATTTTTAATGACACACTCTTTGTTGTGATTTAAGGGCAGTGACTGCCGTCTATCTCTTTGTACTTTGGAACATTTCTTTCTGAGCCTACAAAGCATTTGGCTGGCATGCAAGGGCCTGAGGAAGCTTAAGCAGAAACCTGGTCCCATGAAACATAATCTTACCACACCCTGAAATGGATAGATGGTTGTGTCATGCCAGAGTGCACACACAGACTGGTAAGTGGAAGATTTGTCAGCCAGCATTGTGAAAGGTGCTACTGCCAAAGGAGAAAGATACCTGCCAAGGGTAAGCATGTGAGTGGCCATGAAAATTACGCTGTCCTGTCAAAGTTGCTTTTGAGCACCAAGAGGAGAGCCTGAAGCAAGGTAGACATAGCAGCAAGCAAACCTTTCCCTGCCTAACAGAATGCCTGTGTTTCGGGTATGATATTTTTCCATATTTGAGATGAATAACTGATCTTCAAGGAACACCACAGCAGAAGGTTAAAGATGGTTTTAGGAAAAAAACTAAAATCAACAACAATGACAGCAACAACAACAAAACTATGGCTTGTGTTGACCTAATAACTGAAATTCTGTGATGGATAGAGAAACACAAGGTGACTGAAATTAAACCAAAATGAGACCTGACTTTATGGAGTCCCATGGTGCTGTGAGATTCTCATGGAAGGCTGAGGATAACAGGGCCAGCATTATGGAAAATGAATAATAACGTAGGCCAGTTATGAATTGCAAAGAGTTTTATTTAGCACAGCATTAATCGCATCTTAAGTCATCTTCCCAAATCTCCACACTTTTCTTTTTTGATTAAAAACAGAATACATTTCTTAAAGAATCGTTTAATCTACCATTCTGTAATTGTTCTGTAAACAGAATTGTTTAGAAAGCCTAGTTCCCTAGCCATGTGTGACCTTTCTAATGATCTCTCTTGTTGTCTTATGCAGGCCCTATCTTCTGCTAAATCCAGGCCCTCACCGTGTTTCGTATTCAAGTGTGTTCTTAATTATTTTCCAGATTTACTGGATGGAACATATATTTTTTTTAACTGGTGATACAATTTCATTGCAAAAATGTAGCACACAAGAAACAAACCAAACCAAAACAAACCCACTGACATATATAAGATAGAACACGAGTCTTTCCATAATCTCACCTCCCAGAGACACAGAGGTGTGCCGAAGCCAGCTTGCACCATCCCATTCAAGCTGATCAACTGATTACGCGCATCGCTTCCCAAGTGAGTGTATGTACAATAACTATATATCAATAGCTTGACGTTGGCCATGGCAAGAATATTTACACCATGAAACTGGCACACACCACACATGGGGCTTCTTTTTTTTTTTCCTGGAGAACTTGTTGCTAAATCTTCAGTAGCACATCACTGTGCATATTATATTCTTGATAAAAATAGATTTGTGCTCATCTGTTGTGTATGCTCTTGGTGCCCCATAGAGACCCTCTTTATCAGGCCAATGCATGAACACCCAGCTTCCGAGAACAT
Organism: Carlito syrichta; assembly: GCF_000164805.1. NCBI lineage: Eukaryota > Metazoa > Chordata > Mammalia > Primates > Tarsiidae > Carlito > Carlito syrichta. The sequence continues at coordinate 214,669 of NW_007256219.1, read as the reverse complement.
TCGTTGGTCATTCCGCTCTGCAGAGTCACCTTTGGCTAAATGGGAGCTTCTGTATTCTGGAGGACACATCACCAGTTTATAGCCGACGACAAAGGGAATATCAGAGTCAGCCCTTGTCTCAGGGCAGGGCCAATTCTGAAGTGAAATTCAAGCTCTGGTGCTCCCTGTGGGACCAGGCTGCAGTTAGACTCCAGCTGGGCCACTTGCATGTTTAGCTTTCTTCTGTGTAGTCCTGCCACCTTCACTCCTCTCGCCTGAGAACACTAACACAGGAAACCCTGTCTCAGGCTCTGCTTCAGGGAAATTTGACAATCACCATCAATGTAAATATTTGTATCAGGCGGATAGGAGTCTGGGGGTGGTAGTGGGATTGAGGGGGCTTAGCACATAACTTATCCTAATAAGTGTTTGCTAAATGAGTGGATTTTCCAGACTTGATGTTTGGATGAGAAGTAGCACAGCTATCATCAAAAGATCTATTTCTCAAGCAGGGCCAGGCTTCCTGATTCACTCCTGGATTGGAAACAAAATGACTAGGAAAATTTCATAAGGCTTATTGCCGAATACAAAGACATTGATGATTGTTAATGATGTTAATTAATCAACAGGGATTATTAAGTGTCAACTTTTCCCAGCATGTTACTAAGTACTCAGGCCTGTGGTAACTTGAATGCAAAAAACAGAACAAAACAAACAAACAAACAACACTCCCCCAAGCCCTTTTATTTTATAAGTGAAATAAATCTTATTTCAATGAAGAGATAAAAGCTATTCAAGAGGAACAATTAGATAAATTATAAGACCGTATGGAATCACGTGCTAGAATGTATTTTATAGGTAATAGGTTCCAAAAGAGTTAGGAGAAGTAAGAAATCACTGGGGGTGTCAGGTGTTTATGAGTTAGGCAAGTCTTGTTGGAAGAATAAGTGTGTGTGGGAGGGGCAGGGGAGAAGCCATTCCAAGTGGGAGAAGTGGTAAGAACAAAGGTGTAAGGATGGTAATGAGGACGATAGGGTTTGCCTGGGTATAAAAATTAGGAAACACGTTTTTCTTGAGCTTCCTCTTCATATTATCATCCTATGTCCATTTATTATTCATTCATTCATGTATTCATTCAGTCACCAAATACTCCTTGAGCACCTACTCTGTTCCAGGAATTGCATTATGTCTAAGGGATACGGGCATGAACCGGATATTCATACTTACTCTCAGGGAACTAAGTCTCTAGGTAGATAAAATTGGGAAACAAGAAGTTACAATCCAGGGTGTCATGCTGCTGTCAGAGTAGGCAGAGTACAAGAAGAAAACAAAGGGGAGGTATGGAATCCAGATTTGGGGGAAGGTCAAGTACGGTTTCCTGAGGAAGCAGCATCTACTTGGAGACCAAAGGGTGGATAGGATGTAACCGAGAGAAACCGAGATGTAAGGAAGAAATCTAGAGATGCGCCATGCTTTGAGAAAAATAAGGAGTACAGTGGAACTGATGTGTATGGAGGACACAGACCAGAAACCACCATGTAACTAATCAATGGACCGTGGACTGCCTCTTCAAGGCCATGATAACCATTGGTTGACTGAAGTGTTAAAATGACACAACCAGATTATGATATCTGAAGCATATTATAATCTTTAGCTGGAGTAGTTTGAATACGTTTGTAGAGACCACACTGGAAGCTGATGGGCACGCTAGGAAGCTTTGTTATACTCATGGCAAATGATGGTGGGACTGGAGAGAAGTGAAGGTAAGAGCAACATAAATTGAAGTTTTATTGGCTTGAGAAGAAGAGGACCAGAAGAGTCCAGAATAACGCTGGGGAATTTAGCTTAAGCAGCTTTGGTGGGGAGTATCGGTATTTTTCTTGAGGTAGGGAACACGAGAGCAAAAGCATGACAGAAGAGCAGTTGACTGTTCAGTTTTGGGCATGATGAATTGGAGAATCGCGGGGATATTCAAGTAGAGATGTTGACTAGATTGGCCTGGACGTTAGAAGAGAATTTTGGGGCAGTGATATAAATTTGGGTTTTGTCATCCTACTTTGTTTAATAGTATCACTGCCCTCACAATTCCCTCACAATTGTTCAGGTTAGAAACTCTTTTTTTCCTGGTGGTCCATGTATGGGCTTCATAAACCTCCCTGAAACTGTATGCAAATTTGGGGTATGAGTAAATATGTGCCTTTTCCCAGTACTGTGGGCCATTGATTTTTAAGGGATTTTTTCAAATGATTTCTTGACCCTTACCCCATCCCACTCCAAAAAAGTAGACCAAAAGTAAGTTGAGGTCTTTTTGTCTCTCTTTCTTCTTTATGTTTACTCATCAGCAGTATTACTTCAGTCTTACCTATGAAGTAATATTTGAATCCTTCATTTTTCCTCATTGCTATTCTGCTAGTTCAGATCCTTACTGCTTGCAATTTTAACTGTTTTTATTAGGATGCCTCAACTTTCTAATACATGTATATCTCTCTCTCTATATATATATATATTTTTTCTTCCGCCTCAAAACTGCTAACCGCTGCTAAGTTGAGCCCTCACCCTTTGGGGCAGTGGGAATTCTTACTTTTGTTAACCCCTTCTAGTAATCATCAGCTTAGTTTACTAATTTGTGCAATTCAGCTATTAAAATCTCAGACTCAGTTCAGAGCACCTTATTTTTAACCATATTAGACATTGTTAGGCTGCTGAAAGTTGAATACAGAGGAGTAGGGTGTGATTGGTTCTTCATCTCTTTCCTTTTCATCTCAAGCAGCTGTTCTGCTGATGGAGGTATCAAGAAGGTCAAGGTGAATAACAATAATAATAATAATAATAACAATAATAATAATAAAAACCTCATGTGATTGCCAGCACATTGAAAGTGGCAAGCCGGCAATCCTTGTCTCGAAGTCAGCCGATGCCTTACCTGGTTCTCTATGAGCTTGGTATCTGATGACCCTGTTGCCGAGGCAAGCCACCAAACTAACAAAAAAAAAAAAACCTCACAAATTGTGACCACCTGCCTGATAGGGTACTCTCAGCTTGTCAGGCTCTGGAGGACAAATGATAACCTTGGGCTTTGGACCTAAAACACAATCCACAAGTGGGGAGTCTAAAAGAAGATCGAGTGTGGGTGGCCCCCAGAAATTAGCACCATGTTTGATACCAGGACTCACACTGGGCAGGGGTCAGAGTGGTGGAGTCAGCAGTTTTAGCTAGGCAGTGGGAAGAAGGGAGGAAAGGAGAAAATGAAGTAATCTGGACCAAATCCTGGTAGGGGGGAACGGAGTCCATATGGATGTCAGTTGGCAGCTTGAGCCTCCAGCCTTGTACAACCACGTGGTCGATGCCATCAGGCATCTGGGCTCTAACAAAGCAGAGTTTCTAGAAAAACTTCATCTTTCGTGGTGGCTTCAGGCAGAGAGGGCTTCAAGGAGGGCACAGAAACCTCTGAGCAGTACTGGAAGTCTTTGGCTATGCTAGAAGGCCCTGATTCATATGAATAAAGGCTTAACTGTTCTTTTACAGCTCATTTGACATGCCTGAACCTTATAAACAATGAGACCTACGTAAATGTATGGTACTCTAAAAATATTTGGAAGATCATCTTGACACACCTAAATGTAATTTGGCTTACTAATTTTTGAGAGCCGGATCTAATAATGTATATACATCACCCATTTCACAAATACCAACTCTGCCTACTTCCGGCTACCCCTACACCCATGCATTTCCCCGTCAGATAGGCGCACACCTGTCCTCACATGACCACACACCCCTCCAAGCCATCTGAACCTACAAACAGAAGCATGTGTATATGCAAATACACACATCTTCCCCCACCCTTGGGATCCTACAAACTTTCCTTCTCCTTCCAGCCTATTCTGAATTATGCAGCTGTTTTAGGGCATTTCTTGACCAACTAGCTACGCTCTAGGTGGAACAGCTGTGGTCAGAAACTTGGCCAGGACTCACTGCCAAGAGAGGGTTAGAGGTGGCTGAGTGAGCACTGTTGAGGGTAGCTGTGGAATGTGGGTGGAGCCAGAGGGGAAGAGGCACAGCTGATGCCCCTTCTTTAAGAAGACATCTCGCTCCCTCCCCAGTGAGATGACTGAGGGCAGCTGTGTGCTGCTGATGCGAGGAAAATGAGATGGTAGAGCTTAGCTTCAGAAACAGCAGCTGCTGTGGTCTGGAGGGCGCCGCCAGGTCATCCTCAGAGGGCGGGCACGGCTCCAGTGCCCGTGTATGATGGTAGGAAGTGGCTGGCTCTCCCATCTGCTTGATAAGGACTCGGGTCAGATGGCGTTGGCAAAGCTTGCTGAGTTTCTTTGTGTTTGAGGGCCAGTGCCTGATCACACAGTGCCTGATCACACAGGTGAGAGCACACATTTTATCACACACACGTTTATTTGTACACACAGGAGAAGCTGGGAGTTTGCCGGGGTCGGCGAAGTGTGTCTCATGCCCTTGCATGCGGCTTCTTCTTGTCTGCAAAGTTCTTGCTCTCGTTCTCATTGAGAGGCGAGGCCCTTCAGTTGACTGGAGAGCCTCATGAAGGCTATTTCACTCCGTACTCAGTTTTGCCCCTTTGCTCCCGCTTAATTATTCTAGGCCAAAGGAGACCAGCGAGACCATGAGCCTTCATACTTTAGGGATGCATTTGATGTTTGGGAGCCACTAACAGGTTTAGCCATTAAATGAGCTGGCCTTGGTAATTCAACATCAACTGCAGTCCCAAGTTCCAAGATCACTTGTCTTTAATGGGGGGATTCACACTTTGTGAGATTTGTTTTTAAAAAAAGACTCAGTTGTTGTAGCATCTACCACTTTGAAGCCCCTGTCATATCTTGTCGGGCCTCAATACGACCAGGGTCTTTCAATATTTCTCTGATAGGCAGGCCTTCACCAAGCTGCTCTGTCCAGAACAATCTCCCACTTGGAGTGTTTCAGAAGGCTCATTATCACCAATAGAACTGTTGTGACTGCAGAAAGACTCAGGTTTAATAGTTAAAAACCACCTGCCGGTTGAATCCATTTGTCTCGGGCACCCATCTCCTGATTTTAGAGTCTGAGTGTCCTTTTCTTTATCCAGTCTTGCACCCCAATGGGCATGCTCCCTCTCTTTGATTCAGCCACGGGACAGGTCACACCTTTGATTTCACTTCTTCTTGGCCATCACCTCAGCAACAGGTGTCCTCTCAGACAGACATCAATCAATCTTTACATTTGCTATGGACAAATCAATAAGCTGGACCCATCTGCCCCAGCAACTGGAAATTATAGTCTCCCACTATGCAATTCCCTTCCTGGACAGGTGGCGAGCAGCAGAGATTAAAGATTAATATTTGAATTGCAAAGTTACTCGTCCCCTTCAATAGCTTTCATCAAAATTCTTCTTCACTCCGTATAGTGTTTGAGGATACCATTTGAATGTAAGAATTTAGGCTCAGATATGAATGAGTACTAAATGGTTAATCCCATTTATGGTTCTCTAAAAGAACTATTTTCTTAATTTTTAATTTTAGAGATGTGGGGTACAATTCAGGGTTAGGTAAAAAATTGCATTATGTAGGTACCCTTGTTGATGAGGTATGCCCCCCTGCCCTAGGCAGTTTCCCACTACTGTCAATCCCTTTCTTATAGTATTATGATAGTTGTTCGAGGTCGGCTTATGGGTGAGAACATGTGATACTCGTTTTTTTGTTTCACTCAGTATTATAGCCTCTAAGTCCATCCAAGTTGCTGCAAAGTTCATAATTTTGTCCTTCTTTATGGCTGCATAATTGTCCATTGTGTATATGTACCACATTTTTTCATCCAGTCCTCTTTTGATGGGCAGCTCGGTTGTTCCATGTTTTTGCTATTGTGCGTAATGCTGCAATAAACATGCGTGTGCAGGTATAAAAGAACTATTTTAGAGGAAGGCAGTCTCTTTCTGATCTGTCTGAAAAATGAGAAGACACATATTCTCAACCTCTAAAGGATTTGCCCTGACACATATCTGGTATCTTCCTGATACTAGTATCTTCATTCCTTCTTCTGCATAACCCTGCTTTTACAAAGACCGAGACTATCACCCTTTTATAAAATCATACACTTTGGCCTTTTTAAGGGTGAGACCCATATCTTTCCTTGGGGGACCAAACTTAGGAATTCTGTCTTTTCCCTTGCTGGCCCTCTGATAGTCCAACTTATCAATTCGTTAGTTTGTTGAGAAGTGTAGAGAGGTGGACTCTCCTCCTTTCCAGCAAACAAACTCCGCCTGATTCATCTTGTCAGTGTTTGTTCATAGAACAATGCCATTTGCTCCTAATTATCAAATTTCATGGGAAACATTTTTCATAGGCCATTTTTCCTTTCTGCATAAATCCATAACTAAACAATATAAAGAACAGTTGTGCTCTTTTATTGACGATCCATGGTGATTATGATAACTATAATATCATGTACATATCTCATTTAATTGCCATCTTAGTCTCCTAAGATGGTAATTATTTGCCCTATGTTATGTTTAAAGAAACTGAGGTCTACACATATCAAATAATTTGCTTGAAGTCATGTAGCTAGCAAGTGGCTGTTTTAGGGTTCAGATCAAACTCTAATTTCAAATTCCGAATCTCTTTCACCAAACCCATCTGGATAGGCATGATCTGCTGTGATGAATTAATATTAATGTTTTTGTGCCCTGGAAGTTGATGACCATCTTAGTGACTGATAGAAGTTTTGTTTCTCATTCTCAACATTCCTCAGGTTTATAAATCAAGGACCCTAGAGACCAGCCTGCCCTCATTGTAGCTAACCACCTTGCTCACTTCAGCCCTCGGCTTTTTCCTGCTGGTGACCAACAAGTGGGACAAACTGCCTGATTAACCACAATTATCACTGCTCCTCCATTTCTTTTTTTTTGAGTTGGAGTCACTCCGTCGCCCAGACTGGAGTGCAGTGGCTGCTCCCGGCCACCGCAGCCTCGACCCGCTGGGCTCCGGCGATCCTTCCGCCTCAGCCTTCCGAGTAGCTGGAACTACAGGCGCGCGCTACCATGCCCGGCTGATTTTTTGATTTATTGTAGAGATGAGGTCTCACTGCCCAGGCGGGTCTCGAACCCGCGGGCTCAGGCAATCCACTCACCTCAGCCTCCCAAAGGCGCGGGATTACAGGCTGAGCCACCGAGCCCGGCTGCTCCTCCATTTCTATATTCTGTATTTATGTGTGTGTATGCCCTATGATGGGGATGGGGGACTACCCAATTTTTTAAAATAACAGGACTCAGCAGAGTATGCCTTCGATATGCAAACTAGCTAACCCAGAACCACCTTTCTCTATCTGGCCTGTACATTCCAGAAGGCAACATTTCTGTGCCTCATACACGCCTGGGCCAAGCCACTAGGGACCACAACTAATCAGTCCTAAACTGTGACACAGCCCTGCCTTGTCTCTTCCCTCGAAAATCCCAATAAAGGGTCTGGTCTGAACATACTCCTCCTTCCTGTTTCTGCCAAAATTTCTATCAGTCACTAAGATGACCACCCTGGTGTCTTTTCCCTCCTGTAGCGTGTTGGGCCTTCTGTCTCTAGGATCTGCGAGTATCATAAACTGGGTTTTTTTCCCGAGCCTCCCCTCCGTCTCCTCTTGTGGTCACCCCTGAGTGACCATCACATCAAAGAAGACAAAACAATTTCCCACAGAAGGGAGGATGTAACTTGTACTCTCTTTGTCACAAGGGAGCTAATGGTTTATTTGATAAGCAGAGAGCGAATTGAGCCTGAGAAGTTAAAAGTAAACGTACACTTTTCTCCTGACCTGTGGACAGAACATAAGCTTGAGACGTGCAGCTGGAAAAAATTCTACGCTATGAATTCCCAGTTTGCGAGTTTGTGAGGTCATATAATAAATACTGTGACGGTTGTTACTTAGTGGCAACTGATATCATCTGCCAGTTTTGCATATATTCCTCTTCATTTTCTAAGGCAAACCACAGATGTTTTATCCCTTGTGATCACACCTGCAGACCTAAAACCAGTTAAAAAAAACCCACAAAAAAACAGGATAGCAGATGTTTTGAAATTGGAACAGCTATGTGATTGAACAGGGAAAAAAAGACCAAAACTATTTCTCTCTTTTTAAAATGTGTACAAATGCCAGAAAGTAACTCCCCTTTTCCACTATGATATGCAAGACTGGAAGTCCTCACTTTTCTGTTCCCTCTAATCCAGAGGACAGTTTTGACATTTTATTTACGTAAAAGATGATGGGTTTTATTCCAGCCCTGAGATTCAACTTGTCTTTAATAAATTGTCCCATGGTATTTCCGACCCACCAGCATCAAATAAAGGAATGCTTTTAAGTCAGCTGAGGGCACCACATTTGCTGATGCAGAAATGTGTTACTCTGATAGGAAAGTTAATTAAGCAATAAGACATGACATGACGTGAATTATTGTGTAATAACTCATGCCTTTGGTATAGCTGGGCACAGACCTGAAGGCCAAGTACCCCTACAACATCTGGGCGTGAATTATGCCACAATAACTCAAGCCCTGGAGTTTTCCACTGAAGAGGGGTGGGGAAAGAAAAAATCGATCTCTAGCAAGTAAGAAGGACGAACAGGAGTCGCTGTTTAGAATTAATATGCTTCCCTTAAATCAATATGTGTATGACAACAATTTGAGGATGAAGGACACTTTTTTATCTTTTTAAAATCATTTTATCACTTTTTACCATGAAGGGCTCTTTTATCACTTCTCATGCTACAAACTTCCAACGTAAAGCCTGGCATCATATGCTGAAAAAAATGCTTTCTCAGAAATATAGTCAGCAAAACCGCAGTGGATTATTTTTGACACAAAGCGGGGAGGAAACTCATCTCTTTATAATTTTGGAAATCTCATATTCTGCCCTGTGTTTCTGGGGTGATAGATGCCCAACGAATCAGAAATCAGAGGTCATGAGAGACAGCGGGAGTGGAGAGATGGCGTTAGTTACCCAAGGCTTCTGATCCATGAAAATACCATTTCCCGTGTTTCCCTGTACCCCACATTCAATGGGGGTCAGGTTTTGGATTCAGAAGGAAGGAAATGAAGATGGCACGATTCCCCAGGCTTCAGTTTGTCCCGAGGAACTCAAGACAGACCAGGCCGAAGCTGCAGCACAAAGACTGATGTAGAACGAGCCTGCTTGATATCGTGTACAAAAAGTGGCAGCAAAATGAGGTCCACAGAGAGATGTCCCCGCTGCTTTTCTTCCCTTTCATGGCCATATTGATTTAATGAATGATGATGTACTTAACAAGGCCCCAGTTAGTGGATATGGTCCTCTTCGTCTCAGCCGGATGATAGCTTGACAGCCGATCAGGTCACTCTTTGTTAAAATCCAATTTAATAATAATAATAAAAATCTACCAAAGGAAGCAGCAGCACCTCCCCCCCATTTAAATGTTGACACGTCGAACTGTTGAGAAATTGACAAGAACGCGTCCTGTCCAGCCTCACTCAACTTGAACTGCACACAGAACAGCTTTTCTGTCTCCCTCTTGTCCTCTTCCCTTCACCTTCAGCCACAGACTGTAGGGAGATGAGCCGTTCAGCCAATCTGCGACTTCCGAGCTTCCAAGTTTGCTGGTAAAATTCCAAAATTCATAGTCAGACCATGCCTCCCTCCATACGACTGACATATGGTATTAACAAATTTTATCAACACTGTATAAAGGGAACAGCTCCAGAATGTGTTTCTGTTATTCTTACAGTTACTCTGTTGCCTTTCAGTGTGGCACTGATATTGCCTTTCTTTGGTCCTGTTTGAAATGCTTAGTTTAACACGTATTTCTTCTCTGAGATGGCTTCATGGGGGGATTTTTACTTCAATCGATAAGTTGTTATTCAGTCTCTTGGATGAGCAGGTGATCTCTTAAGTTTTTGTTCATCTTGTAAAAACTTACGGTGTATTTGATTAACAAGTTCTCCATGGGGGGAAAAGTGTTCTGATAAACGAAAGATAGTCTATCGGAGGAGTCAGCCAACTTTCTGTAAAGGGTCAAGTAATACATATTTTCAGTTTTGCGATCCGGTCGCCATAACTCCCCTCTGCCATCTTGGTGTAAAAGCGGCCATGGACAATATGTAAGAGAATAAGTGAGTCTGTGTTCCAATACAACTTTATTTAAAAAGAAAAAAAGGTGGCATGCAAAGTTTTGCCTAACAACTGTAGCTTGCCAACTCATAGTATACAGAGCTCAGCGGAAGGGGAGGTAATTCTATTCCCTCAATTTAACTCATGAATTCTCGACGCCAGGGAAAGGGTATAAAGGCAGTGATATTAGCAGGTAGGAAGGGCAGCAGAGTAGTGAAAAGATAAAGACTCTGGAGTCAGACAGGTGAGGGATTACATTTTGGTCCAACCGTTTCTTCCTGTGTGATTTTGGGAAAGTTATGTAACTTCTCTGAGCTGTACTTACCTCATGCTTATAAGGACAATTATTATCTAGGGCAGTGGCTGTTAGCTATCCCTGGACTTCTGTTCTCCCTTATTCCTGGGCTCACAGCTAGACTACATTGCCCAGCCTCCTCTGCAGACATGTGCTCCCATGTGGTTAGGATCAGATCACTAGAATGTGCAGAGAGCGTGTGCTAGTTCTGGTCCAGCGCATTTAAAACGGAGGGTTTACTTTGTCCCCACTATCCATTCAGTGGATTGGAACCTGGACATGGTGGTGCAGCCTTTGACACACTTGCAATAGCAATGCGGGATACGGAGAAACAAGAGGGACGGAGTCTTATCCCTGAACAGCTGCACGGAACAGAGTTGGCTGCCGAGCTGAAACGCCCATTGGACTATTCTGGGAGAGAAAAACAAACAGTGTTCTTGAAGCTGCTCCTTTAAGTGTTTTCTTGCTTCACAAGCTTAGCCCAAAGGAAACAATACCATATCTAACTTATACGATTGCTGTAAAGATTTAAAATAATTCAAGTAAATTGCTTGGCATTTAGTGGGCATTCCATAAGGGGTGAGGAGCGCTTACCTGTTTCCTTATGAAGGAGAATGATTGTACAATTGGCCTTCTCATATACACTGTCTCCATTGTAGTAAGAATAGTCTTTGCAGAATGCCAAGTTGTTCAAATCCCCTTCCAGTTTAGAGTCCTTAACAGGCCACTTCTTGCTCTTAAGACAGAAATTGGAATTCTTACCATAATCTTCGAGACCCTTCCTGATCTGGACCTGCTGTCATTTCCAGACGCATCTCACATCACTGTTTCCTTAGATCTTTCTCCCAGTCTGTCTATTCTTCTTGCAATTATCTAGACATGGAGTACTCTTCCTACAGAGCTCCTCTTATGCTCTATCTGGAAGGTTCCTTGCCCCGTGCAACGAAACGATTATTATTAGAGCTCATCCTTTATGACTTCTGCTCAAATGCTTTAAGAAGTTTCCTCGAAGCCAAGTATAAGTCTTTATTTACTAAAGGTATATACCTTTCATTTCTAGCATGCATCACAATTCTGATGTGAATATGTGATTATTGGAAGTCTGCCCCACTAGAGTGCAAGCAACTTGACACAGAACTCTGTATACATTGGTCACTATTAAGTTTCTTTAAATGACTCCCAATATTTTGAACAAATATTGGGCAAGGAAAGTTGAATCTCTAATTAACACTTTATATAAAAGTAAATTCAAAATAAATTAAAGGGTTATTTATAAGAATGAAGCTGTAAAAATAACAGAAAAAATTATGGGCAATTTGGAAAACATAATCGTTGAATGAGAAAGCCCTTTTGAGCAATTATATCTTATTATCTAAAACTAAGACTTCTTATACAATAACATTTACCATAATAAAGACACAAAATATACTTACAATACACATTGGCATAAAAGGCTAATTTCCCTGATATAGAAATAAAATCATAAATCAATAAAACAACAATTCAAGGAAGATTCAAATCATGAATAAGTAATTTACAGAAAAAATAGTAAATAAGACTGTCAACCTAATTTTAAAGTAGTAGAAATTAAAATAACAGATTTATTTTCACTGATGTTTTAGCAATGAGAAAATATATTGATGATTTCTTAGGATAAAAATGAATTATCATACATTGATAGTGAAAATGTAAATTGGTTTAAAGATTCTTTGATACTATTTGGTGATATCTATGAAAATTTTAAATGTAAACATCATTTGACCCAGTAATGTCACATCTAAGAATTTACTCTGAAATTATGCTACATGATTTTTCTAAAAATATGTATGTAATATTTGTATAGGTATATATAAATAAGCATTGATGGTAGTAGCAACACTCTGAAAATGACCTAAATAGTCATCAAAGTGGGATTAAAAAATGAATTCTGATATACAGTTGAAAACTACATCACCATTAGAGAAGTAAGATAAATATTTGTATCAGTATAAAGAAGTACACTATTTATCAGTAACTAAAAAGAGTAAATGAGAGAATAGTATATATTTATATGAGGATGCCATTTATATAAAGTATATACATATGAATACATACGGATGTAATGCATGGAATAAGTGAGAAACATCTGATACGGAGCATTTGGCATTGACTAGCTTCGGAAAACGGGTCTGTATGTTAGGGGCAGGTGGATGGGATGGGGAGGTTTCTTCCATACTGATATAATAGCTGCAAATAGCCTCAAAAGATAGATAATGGTACCAAGTAGCAAAATAACCAGGAAGCCATCCATTGTATACACTGTACTGATTATCTTTGATTTTAATGTACTTTAATTGTAAGTTTACATATTTAATTTTTAATAATGGCTATACTTAATAATCGGCTCAAAACATTCCTGAAAGTTTAACAATGTTCTTCTCTCAATAGCCAATATTTCCTGTTTTAGCACCTCACTATCCCCAAAGGCTTTTCAAAACAGATTGAAAAAAAAAGCTTGGCCCCAGAGTTTCTGATTTAGTAGAGCTGGACCAGAGTCTCAGAATCTGCATTTCTAGCAGATTCCTTGGTTATGCTGATGCTGCTGCTCTGGAAACAGACTTTGAGACCTGTAACAGTATTATCTTAAGCGATAGTGGGATCTGCCTTTGTTTAAAATGAAGAGTCCAAATTAGATTTAAGAAGTTCAAACAGATTTCTAATTTTTGGACTTTTAAAAAATTATTGTTACTGCTATTAATCTGAAATTGATATTGAATTTTATCAATTGCCTACTGCTTATCTATTGAGATGACAGTTTATTTTTCCTTTTCTGAGCTATTTATGTGATATTTTTATTAATACACTTACCATTAAGACTCCATCTTTTCCAACACCATGAGTCATAGTGGACTGTTGTTTTATTATTGTCGCCAACTTGCTTATTTATTTAGGATTTTTCTCCTTTAATCAGAATCAAAAAGAACATAATGTTCTTGCTACTTTTTGTGTTTTTTTCTTATAAGTTTCTATTTTCAAGACTATACTAGTCTTTCAAAATTAATTTTAAAACTTCCCATCTGTTTCTGTGAACTGAAGTAGAGTTTTTACAATATGGATATTACCTGTTTCTGGAAAATGTGAAAAGTCTCATTGGAAGACACATCTGGTTTTGAAACATTTTAGAGGAAATTTTCTGTAGCATTTTAATTTTCTTCTAGGTAGCTTTTCTGTTCACATTATATCTATTTGGACTTAGTTTGAGTAAATCGTACTTTTCCATGTGAACATTTCACTATAATTTTCAATATTTTTAAACACCTCTGAATCTGCTCTTATTTACTCCTTCTTCCCTCTAAGTTTGTAAAATCTTCTCTCTCTTTTTTTCCTTCCTTGATTAACTTGCTATTTTGATTTCCTTCTTTCTATTTTCTTAGGTTTTTTTTTTTGGTCTTTTTAAGCTCTTGAATTGAGAGCTTAATTTAATTTTGGTTATTTTGCTCTTTAATAATTAAATTGTATTAAACTTACAATTTAAAAAACTATATCAAAAACAGGGTAATGAATACTCCAAAGTTATCATTTTCTAATTATTTCATTAAATTTTATTATTATCTATCCTCTTAATCATAGATTTACCTCTATTGAATCTATGGGGTATAAATACTAGACTATACCTAATCACTGTTACATTGTGAACACTACAGGAAAATTGACAGAATTTTTCTCCCGTATTCAAGGCATATTATTCATTCAGCAAAATATTTTGTCACTGACAATCATGGAAAGTTTTGACATGTGTCTTTATTGTGTCATTATTATCTTTACACATTTATATAAGTATAAATGAAACTATTAACCACCACTCACATTGGTCATACATTCATTTGTCAGTTACTACCACAGATTGACTATACATCCAAGAGTTTGGCAAATTTCAATTACTGCAATCTTTGCACTATAAGAATTGGATCTGTGAAAGTCACAATAAAGAGCATCGTATACTTTATTATTAGATATCAATTGTGTGTGACACAGTCTTTATATCAACAAAAGGTATAACAAACTCTGCATGCATTTTTTTTCTGGAGAGGCGGTTATCAAATATTTACCAGTACACAGCTGATACCAAGGTCAAGTGAAAGGAATGAAGAGACAGCATCTTGTAAGACTCTGTTATGTGTATGTGCTGCTTTCATGTGGTTTGAAGCACTCTTATATTTAGATTTTAGTTTTCTATAGACAGATTGTCTCATAACACTCCTTTTTAGGTAGTTTGAGGTAAACAGAATCATGAATCCTAAAAGTTTGAAAAATTGAAATGTAGAAAGAAAATAATGAAACTTTATAATATCTTTATACAAAGCACTTCTAAATTTTTATCATATACATTTGCTGTCATTATTCAAGAATATATTCATCTCTTCACAAAATTGTTTGTATATCCTGAGCTGAAATGGAACTTATTATATCTTTTTTAAAAATTGTGGTATTCGCAATAGCCAAGGTGTGAAAACTACCTAATGTCTGTCAATGGATAAAGAAAACGTGGTGTGTATGTATGTGTATAAAATATTACTCAGCCTTAAAACAGAAGAGAATTCTGCCATATCGGACAACATGTATGAGCTTTGAGGACATTAAACTAAGTAAAATAAGCCAGTCACAGAAAGTAAATATTGCAGGAGTCCCCTTATATTTTTTCCCATAGAAATAGTAAATTTTCTTTCTTTTAAGTTAACAGTTTTCCATTTAGAGACAGGGTTTTCTTGAGATGATTAACAGCCATAGTGAGGGGTAAGGGCATTTTAAAACAACCGATTATGCCCTGCTCGTCTTGATATACAAAGCGAAGCTTCGCCTGCCTCACTTCTCTGGTTGGGGATAAGTCTGAGAGGCACTAATGCAGTGCTCCTGGGCTACCTTGTCAGCAGTGGGCTTAGTGACCTTGCACAGCTCGTATCTTCAAACCTGATGTTTCACTGACCCTATAAATACAGTGGACATTCTACTCTTATAAGGGGACACCTTTCTCCAGCTCCTGGAGATTCCTGGAGATTAATTCTTCACCCTCTAGACAAGTATTTAATAAGGATCTACTATAAGCAGGGCATTGTGCTAAATGCTACTGGGCCATGTTATCGACTGAAATAAGTTTGTTGTTGTTCCCCTGTAGAAGCTTAACTAGCTCCATTCAGGTTTCAGAGAACCTTACTGATGCAATAGTGGAGTAAGTTAGATCAGACAAAAAGTTATAGTCATGTCATAAACTCATCAACAAAGAAGAGTTTTGTTCTTTGTGTTGATTCTTATTTTTAAGGCTGGTTGGATTGGGGGAGTCAATAGAATTTATTAAGCGTGATGCTGGGTATTGGAGGACCTAAGGTACATAAGAACTTAACAGAAAGTAGAGGAGACAGAATACTGAACAGTTAATAGCAATACCTAATTCTGAGTTTCGTTTTTTAAGGTGAAATTTATATAACATAAAATTCACCATTTTAACCATTTAAAGTGAACAATTAAGCAGCACTTAATACACTCACAAAGTCATGTAACTGTCACCACTATTGAGTTATGGAATATTTTGATCACCCCAGAAGACTGTTAAACTGCTTTCCGTCTTCATGAATTTAAGGCTGTTTGGGCTTTGATTCCATACAAATAATTGTACTAGGAGCAAAAGAGTGGAGGTCAAATTCCCTGAACTAGCTAAGTGAAATTGGTCAAGACAGTTTGCCTTTTTGAAGTCTAGGTGCTTTATCTAGCAAACATAAATAATAATATCTGATTTCTCTGAAGGCATGGGACAAGATCAGATGATCCTTAAAGGTTACTTTGAGTCCTAAGCTTAACGATTAGGTACTTTCATGGCACATGTGAAAACCATGAATTGATGCTTTGTAATAACGCTAACGAAAGCTTTATCTGTTTGTAACCTTAGTAATTAAACTCTATCAGGCCATCGCAGACCTATACTTCGACAAATATCCCACAATACTTGCATTCACTCCAAAGTACAGTAATAAAAGCAAAGCTCCAAGGTGACCAGAAATATTTCTGGAAGCACGATTTCTTTGTTAAAATGTGCATTAGTTATATCATGATATGAAGAGAAAAGGAAGTTGGTCATTTTTTCATCTATTTTTCACTTCACTGAAAGAATAACCTGCAGACATTCTGAACTTTTGACCCGAACATTGATCTATTCCTAAGTGACTGAAAGACAACTAATGTTAATACAGTGGCCCCTCAGTACATATGGGGGAGTCTCTTCCAGAGCCGCCTGTGCATTCCAGAATCCGTGCATGTTCTAGACACAGAGTCGGCCCTGGGGCAGCCATATGTATGAAAAGTCAGCCCTCCATATAGGCAAGTTTCACATCCTGTGGATACTATATTTTCCATCCAAATTTGGTTGAAAAAGTCTGTGTTTAAGTGGACCCACAAAGTTCAAACTCGTGTTGCTCAAAGGGCAGCTGTCTAACTAAAGAGAAATATCTGGAAACACAAACAGTCCATGAGCTGCCAAAGTAAGAGTCACAGATTTCAAATACATATGGGGACACTGAAATCATGAAGGGTATATCAAGACAGAAGGAAAAATCCCCTTGTCGCACTTTTATCACTTTTTGGTTTGAGGCAGGATGCTGACTTCCTGGCCAGTTTGCAGTTGCAATACTCATTGTACCAGCCGTTCCTTCATAAGTGCTCGATACTCCATTTTATAGTGATTTTTCTTACTTTCAAGATAAGATGCCTCCAGAAAATGGCAGGAGAGAATACTCACTGATTGACAACCTTTCACAAATATGCATGTAGCAACAGGAGCTGCTTAGATAAGCTTTTTGTGCCGAAGAATGACCTACAGCTGACCCTCTCAAATTATACAAGTTTTAAGATTTCTTAAATGTTTTAAACACTAGCCATATGGGAGGACCTGATCTTGAAGGCCTTCTGGTGACTGTTTTAAAGGAAAATAGTTGTCCTTAAAATAGAAGTGATGTCTTAGTTCCAATCACCTCATTTCTTTTCTAGCCCCTTATTTTTCCCTTCCCTTTATTTTTCTAACTCTTTGCTCCCCTTCTTCCTTCAGGCCCTCCTCCCTTCTTCTGTGATCTCTCTACCAATCGCCAGAGAGGGCCAGTCATCCCACAAAAGAACGGCCCACCTTGGTCCTGAAAGAGAAGCTCCCCACCTACCAACTTCTGCCGTGAAGTCATAAGACCGTGGACTTTTGGCTTGCATCTTCTGAGATGCTCGGACCCCTACGTGGGTTCAAATTATGGGGAGCTTTGCATGAAAATAAACTAGCATGAAGCCCTTGGGTCATTAGTTCTGCCTGAATTGTGTATTGCAAAGAGCAGAACTCCTCTTCTTTGAAAGGAAAATGCGTGAAAAGAAAGTGGTTGTAAAGTTCTGGGTACTCATTAAGAGACATGTAAAGAGTCAAATAGGCCCTCAATTTAAAATAAGCTGAGTAATTTACGAAAATGTGCCCACAGCATAAAACTCCACGGACGGCTCGTCCTTACTCACTAACAGCTGTGTGGGATTTGCTGTTTCTTCCATGTTTTATGGGATGCTCGTGGATGCCGGGCTCTTAGCCTCCAACTCTGATTGCTATTCAGGGACTGAGATTCTGGACCTGCTCCAGTCATGTGGAATCTATTTTGGACACGTCATGTCACACTTGAACTCTAAAATATGCCTCTCGGTGAAAGGTTCTGTTTATCTTTCTCTCCGCTCAGACTCGCACAGAAAATGGAGTTCAGCCTCCTCACACCACTGGACTTTTGTCCTACGCTAAGACTCTCCTGGCGGCCTCAGCAGCAGCCACAGAAACAGCAATTTTTCGAACCGCCCGAGATGGTGACTGGTTTTCCCTGAGCACTCTGGGCTCGGCCTTCTGCTCAGAACTTGTCCTGCCCTTACCCTGTGCTCACTGCCTTCTTTGCGAATCTCCCAGATGGGCAATTAGGGCTGCGATTTACGCTGGTTTGCTTCTGCTTCGCACGCAGCGTGCAGCTCTGTCCTCTCGCAGGCCTCACAGCTGCGGCTGCCTCTCCCGGGGAGGGACTCCACCGCGAAGCACGGCAGTCCGCAAGAGATGCCAGAGAGCACACCAGGGGTGACACTTTGGAGTCAGGGAAGCATGCCTGGAGAATGCATAGAGGAGGAAAAGCTCAGAGGGGGAGGGACAGATTTGCTTCACGAAGAGTGGAGGAGTAACCAAATCTGGTAGCCGCAAACACAGCATCAAGACAGGCCTATGGGGCCAAAATCTTTTGGACGGAGAGCAAAGTTCTTCTTCTCGCCTAGAAAGAAATACAAGGGCTTCTCTGAGTATCTTTGTCGAGCTCCAGACAATGATCTGGTTTTCTATCTCTTCGGTACAACCAAAGGGGGAAATGGGTCCTGGGATTACAGTTTCTAGTAATGTTTTAAACTCAGAAGACCACTCCATAAAGCTTTTTTGATATTCTTCTCTCTTCTGGGCTCATTTTTCCCCCCTCCCCTGAGCAGTGAGCCAGGATGTAGTTTAGACTTTTTGGCTGCTCCATTTTGAGATTTGAGTGTGATAAAGCTGTCTAGCTTAGATAGGCTAGAATCTTTTTTTCTTGGTGAAGCGGGGGAGGAAGAGGAAGAGAGGGGAACATTTTCTTAAAGTTCTCTCAAAATGCGTAATTTTAGGGGGAAGACATTGCTGTGCTCTGGAAAGCCTCTGAATCTTCAAATTCTGGTGCCTTTGAAAGGAGACCCCCATATGCAATGTGCATGATTGACAAGAAATTTGTTTGAAATGCCTGAGAGGCCCTCATTAGGCTGGGACTTCTCACCATCTGGGTTTGAGTTTTGATAATGGGGTCAAGCTCTCTTTTGGTCTGTGCGTTGAATAGCTGAGCGTAATTTGTTAGTGATTGTGGCTAAAACGCAAACATTTTTTAGTCACATTCATAGGAATTTGAAACTAACCGCAGTCTTGGGGCACAACAGTGAGAAAACACTTTGCAGCTGCACTACTGGGCTTGGCGACCCAGTTGAGAAGCTCTCTCACAAAGCAGCCCGTCTCACTCTGGGCTGGACGGGTGCCACTGGAAACAGAAGTACAACTTTATCACTTGACTTCAAGAAGAGGTTTCCCAGTGACATATGGAGACAAGATACAAGGCAGAACCCATGGAGGAAATTCTCATTTCCTGGTGGGCAGGTTGCCCCCTCCACCACCACTCTTGATTCAGAGATAGGTAAGAAGGGGCACTCAGAGGCAAAAGGTGCGCCAGACCAATATTTTACTGCTGAAAAATTTCAGTTGATTTCTGTCTGAATTAGCTTACAACAGATGTAAATTTGAGGCTTCACATTTACCCATGAGAAAGAGTTTAAACCCAAGTAATCACCCCACAAACCAGCACCCACAAGACTGTTACCACGATAGTAATCACTCTCAGAACATTCGCCTAAGGGTTTACTGTAACTTGTGCAGAGACGGGCACCAAACGACTTCTTGTTATTTAAGAAGCTCAATGGCCTCTACAAATTCAGAGGTGCATTTTGAACTTCTGAATTGGATTTTAGTTCTTTAGTGGAGGAGAGAGTATCAGCTTTGAGTGAGAATTTGGCAACATAGTGAACAGCCAGCTCTGCTCACTGGAGAATCAGGGGTCTTCATGGTCTCAGCAGAAGCAAAGCTCCAGGAAGAAGTCAATTAAAAACGTTGTATTGATAACAATTATTATTATTTTTTTAACAGTAGGCTACAAGGGCTAGCCGACTCTGTGTGAGATCTAAATCATAGTCTTGGACAGGCTCATATCTTCTTGAACCTCACCAAAGTCAAAAGAGCACTTATTTATTCTAAAAATTGTGAATAGATGAATACCACCTTTCATAGACTACAGCTGTAACCCACTGATATCCACAGCCTATGGATTTATTCCTGATTTTATATTTGTAAATATGTAAGACGCTATACAATTAAAAAAATAACTTAGAAGCATTGAAGTCACCAACACTTTTTTTTCTTCAAGGGAAAGGAAGTTTAAGAAATATTGGTCAAGAGTACAATTAGAAATATGAATGTAGAAGAGAGAGACATGGATTTGGTTGAATTGACCTTAATTGGCATCAGAATTATAACTCTCTTAATACTTTTAAAATTAATCTAGCTTATTATGAGGAAACTACTGAGAATGTTTTTAAAGATTTAGCTACAAAGATGCTCATTGCAATACTGTGTCTAACAGTGAAGATTATGATTGGGCGTGGTGGCTCACGCCTGTAATCCCAGCACTTTGGGAGACTGAGGTGAGAGGATTGAGACCAACCTGGCTTGAGACCAACCTGGGCAACATGGCTAGACCTCGTCTCTACAACAAATCAAAAAATAAGCCAGGCGTGATAGCATGCACCTGTAGTTCCAGCTACTCGGAAGGCTGAAGCAGAAGGATCACTGAGCCCAGCGGGTCAAGGCAGGGGTGGCTGTGAGCATGTCACTGCACTCCAGCCTGGGTGACAGAGTGAGACTCAACTAAAAAAAAACCAACCAACCAACCAAACAAACAAAAAACACTGTGAAAATTATGAAATGTTTTAAAAGTCCCAAATTAATTACATTTTGGTATATGCATGCTCTAGAATGCAATATACACCTCAAAAAATAATCCACAGACATATGGCATACACATCAAAAGAACGTGGAAAATAAATTTCTTATACTGATGTATTGAAAAAACAGTTTGAATTATGAGTATTTTTATTTTCTTCTTTTTGATAATATTTGATAATCTATTTTATCTTTTAATGCTCTTAGATAATCTGTGTTATCTAATATCTCTATAATGATTATGTGCTGTTTTATAATATGATAAAAATACACACTGCTTTTAAGTTAAACATTATTGAACACCTTATATTTTTTGATTTTTATTTTTTGAGTTCGAGTCTCACTCCATTACCCAGTCTGGAGTGCAGTGGCATGCTCACAGCCACTGCAGCCTCAACCTGCTTGGTTCAGGCAATTCTTCTACCTCAGCCTTCCAAGTAGCTGGAACTACAGATGCTCGCCACCATGCCCAGCTAAATTTATGATTTATTGCAGAGATGAGGTCTCACCAAGTTTTTCAGGCTGGTCTCAAACCCCTGGACTCAGGCAATCCTCTCACCTCGGCCTCCCAAAGGAACACCTTATTTTTTTATGAACTGTTTTGCTTTTTGTCTTATTCCAAAAGGATATGAGCAGGATAAAATTGTATATAATCCTGTAACTTTTTTAACAAGTAAAAATGAAATTATGGGAATAAAGGAATAATGAAAAGGAATCATAAGATTAAAATGTATGCCATGAAATTCTGAAATTATTATTATTATTATTATTATTATTATTATTATTTGAGTTGGAGTCTCACTCTGTCGCCCAGACTGGAGTGCAGTGGCTGCTCCCGACCACCGCAGCCTCGAAATTATTAAAGGTTGGAATAGAACTTTCTCTGAACTTCCAAAAATCTACACAAAAATGTCAAGCAAATGTTCTATTGTGCAATGGATATATAACAATTCATCTGGGAAACCACATTACTCCTGAGTGTTTTCTTTTGTAAATTCCTTTATCATCAGTGCAAAGGGAAGGAGCATAACATAACATCACATCTTTCTACTGAATTCTGGGCTGACTTTCATAGAACTGCCCTATAGACAGGACTACCTGTTGAACAGTTCCAAAGGACACTTTTCGTATCATTGTCTGTGAAAGTACACCTGGGATACTGTTCCAGAATTGTATCTTGTTGCCATGGTGGTCGGCCATATTGATAGGGCTCACGAATCAAACCAGGGCCATAAAATCAAATAAGGAAACATAGTCCCAGAGGGGCCAGTATTATTCAAATCTCCACGGAGCTTGATTAGTCCAGGGTCAAAATTATGAATCATGTATCTTTCAAGAAATTCTCCCTGAATAAATATTTCTCATGACTGAATTTTGGGCACATGTTGAGGATTTGGAAGACGGGAAAGACCTGTTTATACTTCACCAATCAGCACAACAGTCAGTGGTTCTCAGGCTCAGTGTGTCCTGTTGTGTGTCGAAGAACAAATGACTAAACACAAGCGCACCTCAGAGATATTGTAGGTTTGGTGCAATAAAGTGAGTCACACAAAGTCTGGGGTTTCCCAGTGCATATAAAAGTTAGGCTTACACTACACCATAGTCCATTAAATGTGCAATAGCATTATATCTAGGGGGGAAAAAGGCACATAACTTATTTTAAAATATTGCTTTAAAAAAGCTAACCGTCATCTGAACCTTTGCAAGTCATAGTCTTTTTGCTGATGGAAGGTCTTGCCTCAATATTGATGACTGCTGAGCCATCAGGGGGGTGATTGCTGAAGACTGGGGTGACTGGCAATTTTGAAAACGAGACAACAGTGAAGTTTGCCTCGATTGACTCTTCCTTTCATGAAATATTTCTCTGTAGCATGTGATGCTTTTTGATAGCATTATAGTCCCAGCAGCATTTCTTTCAAAACTGGAGTCAATCTTCTCAATCCTTGCTGCTGGTTTATCAACTAAGTTTATGTATTATTCTAAATCTTTTTTAGATTTTTAGAAGATGCTCCCAGCATCTTCACCAGAGGTAGACTCCCTCTCAAGAAACCACTTTCTTTAATCCTCTATAAGAAGCAACTCCTCACCTGTTCAAGTTTTATCATGGAATCTCAGCAATTTAGTCACATCTTTCAGCTCCACTTTTAAATCCAGTTATCTTGCTGTTTCTACAATATTTGTGTGACTTCACTGAAGTCTTGAACCCTTCAAAGTCATTTGTGGGGATTGGAATCAACTTCTTCCTCACTCCTATTAATATTGATATTTTGACCTTTTTCAGTGAATCACAAATGTCCTTAATGACATCTAGAATGGTGATATTTTTTCCCAGAAAGTTTTCCACTTACTTTGTATATTTTACAGAGAAATCCCTGTATGTGACAGCTATAGCCTTACAAAATGTATTTCTTAAATAATAAGACTTGAAAGTTGAAATTACTACTTGATCCATGACCTGAAAAATGTATGTTGTATTAGAAAACATGAAAACAACATTAATCTCCTTGTACATTTTCCTCAGAGCTCTTGGGTGACCAGGTACAACGTCAGTGAATAGTAATATTTAAAATAAGCCTTTTTGAAAAAGCAGTCGTTTTCAATAGTGGGCTTAAAATTCTCAGTAAAGCATGTTGTAAACAAATGTTTTGTCAACTAGGTTTTGCAGTGTTATTTATATAGCACAGACAGAGAAGATTTAGCATAATTATTAGGATTACTAGGATTTTCAGAATGATGAGTGAGCCTTCGCTTCCACATAAGTCACTGGGTGCGTTGGCCCCTAATAAGAAAGCCAGCCTGTCAATTGAAGTTCTGAAACTAGGTATTGTCTTTTCCTCTCTAGCTATGAAAGTGCTAGATAGCATTTCCTTCCAACAGAAGGCTATTTCACCCGTCCTGCAAATCTACTGTTACTGTATCCACCTTCATCCACCATGTTAGCTAGATCTGAATAACTTGCTGCAGCTTCTCCATCAGAACTTGCTGCTTCACCTTGTAGTTCTATGTTAAGGAGATGGTTTCTTAAACTTCATGACGAATCTCTGCTAACCTCACACTTTTCTTCTGTAACTTCCTCACCTCTCTCAGCCTTTAGTGAATCAAAGAGAGTCAGGGCCTTGCTCTGAATTAGGGTCTGGCTTCAGGGAAGCTTGTGGCTGGCTTGATCTTCTACCTGAACTACTTAAAACTTTCTCCGTATCGGCAATTAAGCTGCTTTGTTTTCTTACCGTTTGCGTGTTCACCGGAGCAGCACTTTTGGTTTCTTTCAAGAACTCTTCCTTCGCATACACAAGTTGGCTAACTGCTCTGTGCTAGATGTCTAGATTTTGGCCTCTCTGTGCTTTTGACATACCTTGCTCACTAAGGCTATCTCTAGCTTTTGATTTAAAGCGAGACACTTGCAACTCTTTCTTTCACTTGAACACTTTGAGAACATCGTAGGGCTATTAACTGGTCTAATTTCAGTACTGTTATTTCTCAGGGAATAGGGAAGCCTCATGAGAGGGTGAGAAATGGGGGGCAAGAGTTGGTTGGTGGAGCACTCAAAACACACACAACAGTTATTGATTAAGTTTGCCATCTTCTATGGACATGACTCATGGTGTCGCAAAACAATATCAGTAGTACCATCAAAGGCTGCAGATAGCAGATCACCATAACAGATATACTAATAAAAAAATGCTTGAAATACTACAAGATTATCCAAATGTGACACAGACATGAAGTGAGCACGTACTGTTGGGAAAATAGTGCCGATAGACCTACTTGACACAGAGCTGGCACAATTCTTCAGTTTTGTGAGAAAAAATACCTTTTCTGTGAAGCACAATAAAATGAAGTATGTTTGTTTTGATTTGAATTCCTTTAAATAGGGTTTGTTTTTGGAAAAAGAGACGATGATAGCATATTGCATCAGAAACCTTGAGTCTGACAAACTTCCCTCCATCAACCTCACTTTAAAATTTTATTTAAAAAAGCTGAAATATAGATAGTTATAGTCCCTGAGATGGGCAAGGAATCCCATTTTTGACTTCTGAAAGTTCAAGACAGATATCGGGACTAGGGAGCTACAGAGTGTACCACTTAATAATGTAGGTACTAGAGTTAAGTCAGATCAGGGTGTGAAATCTTTGTACCATGAACTTGTTGTAAGACTAGCCAAATCACTTACCTCTCTAAGACTAGGTTACCGCATCTGTAAAATGAGGATAGTCATGTCTAAATTAGAGTTGATGCATATGCTTTAAGCATCTACAAAATGCCTGCAAAACTATGAGTGTTTAATCAATGGTGACTTTTTGTTTTTAAGAAAAGTTAGGTGGTTTGTGGGGAAATGAACAAGAAGAAAAGACACGAGTTGTGGAAATAACGATCAAGAGAAAGCAAACAGTGTGACCTTCAGTGATCTTGAAAGGAAATTGCTGAGCAAAATAAGCAATTCTGTCCTCTGTCACTTGCTATACCTGGCCATGTTCCCTTATTGGTCCATTACTTTGATAGCTATTGATATGTGTGTGTTGTGAAATGTCATGAAGCTCAGAAGGGTTTTAAAAGGTCATGAACAAATGGGCTGGACAGATAATTGTCACAGCCTGAGCTCAAACAGAGAAATGCCAGCTCTGCACAGTGTCAGTTTTCTTTGTTGCTTTGGACCTGTTCATTCTGGTGACTCCCCTGGGTTGCAGAGTAAATTAAATAGACTCTGTTAAAAATAAAGACCCTTTTAGAATAAGCTAATTGTGTATATACGGCCGTCCTGTTGTAAAACGCATCTGTAGAGACAAAAGGAACAAAAGCCCTCAAAAATTATGTTTGAAGCAAGAAACTCTTAGGCCCATGTGGGTTTCAGATTAGACTGAACTTTCCCAGTCTCTGCGGATGACATGATTTCCCATGGTTCCTTGGGGGTCTCATCTGAAATAGAACTGGAGGGAAAGGCAAAGTGATTGACAAGGGCAGGTGATGCGAGCTCAAGCATCCTGCTGAGGGGCTCACTTAGGTTTCCAAATTAAAGTCAGCCACAGTCTCCTGCTGACTTGCGCTGCTCAGATGCAGATACTGAGTCAATTCCGTGCTAAGTACTTATGATGTACAGATTAGCAAATACAAAGGTTGGAGGTCTTGATGCCTCCCCTGTCTTTCAGAAACAAGCAGGCATGGTTGCCTGAGTGAGGAAATTAACTGGGAGCTGACGTGAAGCTTTAAAAAATGTTTTCTAAGCTTTGTATGTTTTCCCATGTGGTTGTTGCCAGGTCTCTTGCATAGTATTGGATGATTTCATTCCAAAAATATTTATGATCTCTTTACTCTCCTTAAAAGTCTTGATTAAAGCACTCTGAACCTAGAAAAGAAACTGATAGTCATTAGATACTGACTTTGTTTTTCTACCTATGTTGAATTCAATCCTCACTCTAAATTTTTAAAACAAATATCACTCTATGAATTTCACACGACTGAGGTCTCACCAAAGCCAATACGGCAACTGATAGACCTGTAATTTGAATGAAAGATGCATTTACAGATGAATAAGACACAACCTCTGCCTTCAGAAAGTCTGAGCTACTAGGGGAGTAATTCGGTAATAGAGTACCTTGTACACAGTAAGCATTCTGTACCTGTTTATGGTACTGATTAAGAAAGAATATGCATGGAAAATATGGCTGATAAATATAGAAACATCCTTTCAGTATGAACTCTGAAACAGTGTTTGTGTGACAAGTATATATTCAGCCAAGGAATAAAATAGTCTATAAAAGGAATAACAAAGGGCTTAGGTAAACTTAGTCTACTATTTTCAGAATAATTTTTTGGTGACAATTTGGAGAGATTGGTTTTCAATGATTCTGCTCGCCGCCCCCCCTCCATGTTATATGCCTCTTCTATGAAGAGAACGTGTGCTCCAAAAGATAAGATCATTACAGGTCACATTTTTCTAATTCCTTCCCTTGCTTACTTCTCGCTCACCCAGACATAATGGGCCTCTCATCTCAGAATGTCCTGATGTATTTGGGGTCCTGGCTGAGCCAGACCTGAGGCTTCGTTTTTTTCCGGAGAATGGAATTGGGTAACATTTTCCCCTCTCCCTGTTTCACCTCCTCAGTCATCTCCTTGCATCCATAAATTTACGTAGGAGTCAAAAATAAGAGTCAAAAGAAAATCAAATGTATGAACCATCCTCTTCAGCAATGATGAGAGTGGAAAGATGCAAACCATTTGCTTTAAGAAGGAACAGTGAATCTTTGAGAGAAGGAAAGCTCACTCAGAGACGTGGAAGAAAATGAAGAGCTTGATAGCTGCAACTTGGGTTTGGAACCCAGTGCAACTCAGTCTGGAGGTGCCGTGCCTGCTAAGACTGGGGACAGGAACGTCGACAGCTCTATGCATGAACTAAGAGAGGTGCGAAACACCTAAAAGAAACACTTGAGTATATGCCTCTTAATTGCTACACAGAGGTGTAGGAGCCCTTTCTTGTTTCCCAGTCAACAATGGGTTTGTCAGGGGCCCACAAGTTATGAGAGACATAGATGCCAGGAGACATTGGTAAATGTCTGCATCTCAGAGCAGAGGGTGAGGGGACAGTGATATCTCGGCTGGCCCTGAAAGTGGCAGCAATAGGACACCCACGGGTGCCAGCTCTACCACTCTAGATGTTGTAGACTCTTGAGTGAACAGCCCAGGAAAGGGTGGCTGAGGAACCTGGCACTCGGCAGCCCCACAGCCTTGGTGGCAGGGAGGAAAAATCCAGGGATTGGTGAGGGTGTACCAGACACTCCCGGGGACCACCACTAAATGCCATGTTGACTTTTTAAGAGTTCCTCTGTGAGCATGGATGTTTTTGCTGTCTGAAATAATGTTTAACTTTCTCTCTGCATCAACATGAATAATTCTCAAAAACAAAATGTTGAGTGAAAAAAGCAGATTGCAAAAGGATAAGTACAATATGCCGCCACTTATATATATGTTTTAAAATACAGGAAACATTGGAATATATTTTTTGGATGCATACAGATATATATTGGGTGGCATTAAAAAAAAAAAAATGAACGGAAAAGAACACACATTGCTTTGGGATGGTAGTTACCCCTGAGAAGATCACCTTCGAGAGAGCAGCTCTGAAAGGGTGCACAGTGATTCAACTCTATACATTCCACTTCTCCCCAAAACATTTCTGAAGCAAATGTAGCATAATTTGAATGCTTGTTCTGCCTAGGCAATGGGTTCGTTTTGTGTGTCCTTTCTAATGCATTTTACATGTTTTCTAGTGAAATATTTTTTACAATTAAAAAAATCAGACTTACTTGTTACTTTTAAAACATTTGTCTACATAGATGATAGGGCCCGGGGACTTTGGGCAATCCTCAGAACTTTGGTAACTTAAAGGAAAAGGATTGAACTTATCCCAGGGATCTACTATGGAATGTTTTAGTTTTACAGTTCGTCAGGTTTGAGTTATCCATACACAAGAAGTTCTCTTTAATTGTTGTGAAGGTAGAAAAGTGATTTTTTTCATTACCCGTTGCTTAGTCCCAAAGCGACTGAGGACATGATGTTCAAATTACAAAAACTTTACATTTGGGATAAGACCAAGCAGGAAAGCATTCAGATGCCACAAATGATCATGCGTAGGAAAGCTCTGATTGAGTGAAAAAGTGGCTTGTGTAGGAACTTTGTATGTAGTTTTAAAAGTAGTCTGCTCAACCACGAATGTTATTATCTATTTACTCTATTTGACACTAAGCTTATTTGTCTCTTCGCATGCATCTAATCTCTTTGACACATTTGTAGTTTTGATTTCTCTTGTTTTGAGTAAAAAGACTAGAAGATAGAATCCTAAATACATGATTCCCTCACTTCAGAAAAGAAAAAAAATCTAAAAGTTTTAAATATTCCCTTTTTAGTATTCCTCTTCCCCTCTTTCCCATCAGACAACTTGGGGGCAGAAAGCAAGCAGACTATGTATTTTATTATGTATTTTATTAAGTAATGAGGTACAAAATTGTGAGATGGGGATGAGAAGGTGACTTTTGTTGCTGTTGTTTTTCCAACAAATAGGATTGGAAGTCAAACAAAAAGTGACTGCAGAGATTTCGGGGAGAAGTATGGCATACCTTCGTGCATGTGTGTGTGTGTGTGTGTGTGTGTGTGTGTATTTGAGAAGGGTTCTTAGACCAAACATTTGGTCTATGCTAACATGACTATGAAAGCCATTCCAGCCAAAGCCGGGTTCGGTGGTTCAGCCTGTAATCCCGTGGCTTGGGAGGCTGAGGTGAGTGAATTGCCTGAGCCTGTAGGTTTGAGACCCGCCCGGGAAACTTGGCAAGACCTCATCTCTACAATAAATTTTAAAAATGAGCTGGGCATGGTAGCGCTCATCTGTAGTTCCAGCTACTTGGAAGGCTGAGGCGGAAGGATTGCTGGAGCCCAGCAGGTCGAGGCTGCGGTGGCCGGGAGCGGTCACTGCACTCCAGCCTTGGTGACAGAGTGACAGAGTGAGACTCCAACTCAAAAAAAGAAAGAAAGAAAGAAAGAAAGAAAGAAAGAAAGAAAGAAAGAAAGAAAGAAAGAAAGAAAGAAAGAAAGCCATTCCAACAGTCCTGAGCAAAGACAGCAATTGTCTGAGACCCGCCTGCTCTTCCTTTTATGCACACTTTTTTCTACATGCCTTATTCTACACAGAACCTGATTCTTACTTTTCCCTTCAGCTTGCAAAATGATGGCTTCTCTGGAAACTTCTGTCATATCTCTATCGCACACACATATATACACGCACATGCACGTTGAGAATAGCTGCATTCTGTCTGGGGTTGCTAATAATGTCATGACTACACTTATTGTCCCCAAGAAGATTGTAACTTCCTTGAGGGTATGGAATTGATGAGGTTTTTATTTTGTCTGTTTGTTTAGTCAGCACAGCAATACAGTAAATGAGTCAAAAAGATAAATCCTAGGCACACCAAGGAAACAACTGTACCTGATTACATGGAGACAGTCAAACACTGAGTGTAAAATGTTTTGTTCAATGAAATGCAGTGGGAGTGCTAGAGGGAGTTGGGCCCTTAAACTCTGTTGGGACTGAACCCTGCCCTGGTCTCAAGCTTGCTGGGCTAGCAGTATAAAAGTCTGCCTCCCCAGGACTTGTCTCTTTGTGAGTTAGATTGATATGGTGGTAAATCACAAAGATGATTTGGAGTCAGACAAATCTGACTGCCTTTAATGAAAGGAATTGCATGAACTTTCTGAGCCTTCACTCAGTCATCTCTAAAACAGAAATGAGTGTGTCTCCATATAAAGTTTTGGTGAAGATAAACTTAATTTGAATAATTTTATGTACACCGACTAGCACATAGCAGTTATGCAATAAACTTTAGCTCTACCTTCTTTCTATTTGACAGCTGCCATCAGTTTCATACACTTCAAGCTTTGGGGCTTGAATCTTTTCCCCAACCAAACCAGATGACAAAATATGTCAACTACAAAACTGTTCTCCTATGTCCTGAGCTCCGATTATATGGTTATCCCCCCACTCGAGCAACCTCATTTGGGTACCGATGGCAACTTAATACGATCCCCAATTTTTTATGCCATTTGGACTTTATGATTTGAGCTTCTGGCTATCTTCTTTGAGTATCAGCTGTATTAGTACATTTTCTCAAAGCCACTCATTCCACATTCCTTCCTTTTCCCAGGGGTCCAATGCTAGCCACTCAGTGGCTATGCCTGCCATGGTATCTACTTCTGGGAGCTCAGATAAGACTCGAAATCAGCTCTGGTGACTCCTAGTCAGTTCCTCCTTCTGTGTTTCCTGTCTACACTTGAAACCCGATAAACAGAAGCTGATTGATCTGTCGGGATACAAAAAGATGGTCTGGACCAAAGCAAATGATTCTGACTGATGGGTAATGGCTAGAAGTGTACCAGAGAGGAGGATGAGGCTGTCAGCACAAGGAGCCACAAATAAAAAGCCGAACTGGGTGATATTAGATGGACTCTGTTCTACTGAACATCTGGAGGTAGTCAATACTATAGGACATTTTTTAAAAAAAGGTAATACTCAGGAGTGGTTTCTTTTCAAACGAAGTGTTCGAACTATTCAGGCCCTGGGCAGATCCGTTTACTAAGCTGGCTTATTCACAGCATTAAAATTCTACATTCTTTCCTTGACTAATTAACAAACATTTTTTTTCACCTTTACATTTTTTATTATAAAGTTGTGGGGTACAATTCAGGGTTAGGTATATAGATATTCGTTGTACAGGTACCCTTGGTCAGCAAACTCTTACTGAGCACCAAATCAGACCCAATTTAAACTCCTCCCCCAAGTTCCTTGGCCTCACCTTTGTCCCAGGCGCTCGGCCACTTGATCACGGAGAGCTCTGGCTGCCACTGCTTTTGCTGTGCAGTGACTCGTCTCTCTCATTTCCCACTCTCCCCTGATGAGTGCTCAGCCCTGGCCCTGTCTCTGTCCTACCTTTTGTGGTAGAAGCCGCGTCGATCTAGAACCCAAGTTTGACATAACCAGTCAATAACACTCTTCTTCCTCTTACCACTTTGCAACTTAAACGAAGCACTCTAACACAGGGACTGCAAGCGGGCTTCCCTAGTGGCTGCTCTTAAGTGCAGGGGTTGAGGGTACCAGGGCGTGGGTAGGAAAAACTACGGAGAAACTCTCATCATTCAGGAAAAAGAGGATACCAATTCCTTTCTTCAGTCCACCGTTTCAGTGCATGGTGATGCTGTCTAGCTCATCTGGACACATCCTTCATGACTAAACTACTGACTGTCTCTTGGAAAGCTACAGGCAGCTTGTTGACCGAGAGCCCTGACTGTGATCTTATATTTGTGTTTCCTTCTTCCTTATTTTCCCTTTTTTTCCCCCTCTCAGACTTGCTGTCCTGAGATTGGACTTCCCAATAAACAGTTGTCACCAAGGTTTGCCCCGGGCACATCTCCACGAAGCTCTCTCTTGTAAACCAAGACAATCCGTTAATGTGAACCAGACACCATGCTAGGGATGAGGCCTCAAATGGTAAACAAGAAAGATATGGGTTCCACCCTTAGGAGGGTTTCACTTAGTGGGAGAGACAGGGAATGCACTATTAAACACCAGTAAAGAGAAAACAGCACAATTGGTGATGAGTGCTATAATAGACTGAAGTTGACTTTGTGAGGAAACAGTGATAGTGGGGTTGGGAGACAAAAGATGAAGTCAGTTTAAATCTGGAGAATCAGGAAGGTTTCTCTGCAGAGGTTGTACTTAAATTGAGACACAAAGCTATGCAAAGAGCCAGCCATGGTAAGAGCAGAGGGAAGAAAATTCTCAGCTACCAGAGTGAACAGTGTGTGGCAAAGCCCAGAAACAAGAATGAGCGTTAGGTGTTCAGGGCACTGGAGGAAGATAATGATGGTTGGAGTGTCATGATCAAAGCAAAGAGCGGCTGACCTTGAGGCTGAGGAAGATGCCAGATTCTGCATGGTGGATGTTATTCTAAGTGCCACTGAGAGCCACTAAAATGCTTTAAGTCGAGATGTTTCAATAGACTCTGATAGAATTTTAATTACAATTCATGATTTTCCTAATTTATTTGAATGAACTTTTTCTTGTAACTTTGATAATGAACGAGCAAAAGGATTATGAATATAAATACTTGAAAGTAAATTTTTAACATATTATGAGTAAACCCAAGCATAAATGTAGGATATATACATGCTTGTAAACACCACTCTCTCCTCTCTAAGAAAAAATATCTATTGTAATACTAATTTTTCTTTTTTGTTCTGCCGAACCAGCAGTGTTTGCTGATCTCATTCTTTTTCTACTTTGCTCCATGTTCACTCATATTGGTTTGATTATTTCCTTCTATTAATCTCCAAAAGTTCACAGTATTTGTGGCTGCAATTTCTTAAAGTACAGAGCCTCTTCTGCCTCAATTAGAGTTTCTTCATTAACTGTCGTTCTCTTGCTATGGCTGTCATTAGTGCAATCTGCTAATTCACAGATTCACGGAAGTACGGAAATACATTTTGCTAATGTGCACTGCAAAAGGCCCTCTAAAATATGCCTCCTATATAATGTCATTTACAAAATGTCTGCAGCAGCTGCCAGGGAAGGGATTTTATAGACCAACCTGGATTAGGGTGAAAGCAATATATCTTCTAGTCAGATAAAGCCCTCCACTATAACCCCATAAAGACTTTCCTCAATGGTTGCTACCTGTCTTTGACTATCAAATGTTCCCAAATTGCCCCTCTGGAGGTAGGTGTTTGACCAACTCATGCCAATTTAAGTGTGTTATCTTAACAAAGAGTTGGCAAGATTTTTAAAGAATAGTTTCACAAAACAGCAATTCTTGTGAAAATTTAAACCAAATATTGATATCACCCTAACCCGAGTCACGCCCAGGCAGCCTTGGCAGGAGCCCACGTGGTATGTTTCAGGGATTAGCAAATGTATTATTTTCCGGCCAGAAAGTGCACCATGAAGATTCATCCTTTTTCTTTGGTTGGAAAGTTTCGTCAATTCAGGGGATAGGTGAGCAACATTTTAGTGTGGATTGGTTTGTAAAGTTGATTTTCAGACAACAATTGCTTGAGATGAAATGGGACATGGAATAGATTCTGACAGAAGAGGACAGACGCTGTCAGGAAATGCAGCGCCACCAGGGAGGTCTATAAACAGAGAGCCCAAGGGAAAGCTGGGTGCCCAGGGGAGGTGGCTGCTTGGTGCTGAAAGCAAAGATGGTTGTGCGCCAAACTCTAACTTCAGACTTTTGCCTCGGGCAGCACTGTTAGCACTTCAAGTCCCATTAAAGGACCCTGGCTTTCAAGCAGATGGTGGCTTCACTGATAACAAAGAAAACAGCAGTGGCGGGAGAAAAGATGGCCAGACTGAGCTTCAAAGAGGCAAAACACCAAGGGAAAAGTTGTTCATGTTTCTTGGGGAATGAATCACTGAAAAAAGTCTTTAAATGGAAAAGATACAATGGAAATAATTTATTTACAAGAGTCAGTATTATCAAGTTCATGATAACCCTGGCTCTTTGCAGACTTCCTGCCTTCGTGGAGATTGTAGAAATAGAGTTACAATGTATCTCATCTGAAATAAAATATAAGCGTTACAGAC
Source organism: Carlito syrichta (assembly GCF_000164805.1). Classification (NCBI taxonomy): domain Eukaryota; kingdom Metazoa; phylum Chordata; class Mammalia; order Primates; family Tarsiidae; genus Carlito; species Carlito syrichta. Next base: position 180,572 of record NW_007256219.1, on the reverse strand, counting down.
ATATTTTTATATTGGGTGTATTCTGTGCCCAGCTGGGATAATTTAAGTGGATGTTTGAGAAGGTCTCCGGGAGGAGGGGCTATTTAAGTTGCACAATAAAACTGTGAGTAATCAAAATAAGATCCTGAGAAAACACAATGTTTTTGGTTTGGCTAATTTCTAGAAATTAGCTAGAATGTTATATATAGCATATTTCAGAAAACCTAAATTCTGTAGAAATTAAGTCAATGAAGAAGAAAATCAAATGTGATGCTTATATATGGCATGTGATTTGATACACGCACAGAGATGTATATTAAAATGTGCTCACATGCTTCCATGTATGAACTTGTAGTATTTTTAAATATATATAATGCCTGTGATATATTATTATCTATAATATATTACATATCACAAGTATGCTATATATTTAAAATCATTTGGTGTCAACTAGATCTTCTTATTTCAGGTGATTCCTTATCACTGGCGCCATACTCCAAGCTCCACCTGCAAGTCTGGCCAAAGTTAAATCAGTCCGAGTTTTGAGATAGTTTTGTCATTAGTGTCACATACTGACACTATTTTGATTTCTTATTTTTGACCCTCTTTCTTGTCTTGCCTTGTGTTTCAACAGGGAACTACTCAACCCTTATTTCATCTGCATCTGCCTTTCATTTCATTTGTGGTTTCTGGGCACTACCTTACCCTTGATGTTGTTTGTCAAACATGTCTATACCTTCCTGATCCTGGCTGCTCACACGGTCTCCAAAATCTGGTTTCAATAATTATTCTGAGGTGAGCACATGGAACCTTCTACCTTCAGGCTTGTTTAACAGGGATCTAACATTTGGTCAAAAGTATGGCTTTGGCAGACTAGTTTTACCTTTTGTTTCCTTTATTTGTAATCCAATTATAGGGCTTCTATCACGTATCATAGATTGATTATCTAATCAGATTTGCTATGTGAATCATCATGTATGCGAAGATGATTAAAACATAGTGCCTAATCTCCAAGAGCTTAGCTCCAAATATAGTAGGTGAAAGAGACACAAATAAATCATTTCAGTGCAATCTACTAAGTACTGAGAGAGTAGTTGATACAAGTTGAGAGAAGAAACACAAAGAAAAGGGGATAATCAACTCTGCTCATAGGTAAGGGATGGTACATAGTTTAGATAAAAAAAATTATACGGCCACCCACTAGTATTAGTCAGGGTTCTCCAGAGAGACAGAACCAATTGAACAGGTGTATGATATATAGACATATATGATATCCATAGGATATAAGATATATGACATAGGATGTATAGATAGATGATGGGACTTACTAGGGTAATTGGCTTATGTGATTTTGGAAGCTAAGAAGTCCCAGAATGAGATGTCTACAGGCTGGAGAAGTAGGAAAGCCAGTAGCATGGCTCAGTTCATATCTGAAGGTTTAAGAATCAGGTGAGTGCTGAGGGCTTGGGAATGCGGTGACTGGTTTAAGTCCCTGTGTCCAAAGGCCAGTGAACCTGGAGTTCTGATGCCCAAGTGCAGGAGAAGATGGTTTGTTCCAGAAGAGAGAAAGAGAGTTAATTCAACCTTTCCTATGACCGTTTGTTCTATTTGTACCCTCAGTCGATCAGAGGGTACCCGTCCTCATTGAGTAAGAGCAGATGTTCCTCACACAGTTCACTGGATCAAGTGCCTATCTTGTCTGGGGACCCCCTCCAGACATAATGCAGGAATAATGCTTTCTAGCTTTCCAAGTATTCTTCAATCCAGTTGACACCTGAAATTAACCATCCCACTAATTATAGTGAAAAGGTCAAAGGTTGTAAGAAGATGTAAGAAATATAATAAAAATGATGAGAAAACTTTGTAGATATGATGATACTGAGGTAGGGATTACTGGCAAAAGAAATAAGCCCAGGGACCTAAACAATGTGTGAGTTTGGAGAATGATCCATTGCTCATATGATGGCCCCACATGGCAGAGGAATGAGATGCCGTGGGTTGGAGAAGAAGCCAGGGACCAGCAAGGGTGAGCCTGCTTCTGCCCCGTCGTGCCAAGAACCTTAACGTTTTTCTTGTAGACAATGGAATCACATTAAAGTTTTTAACCAAAAATATGACCTAATTAAGCTGGTGTTTTAGTATTTCTCTGTGATGTCCACGTAAATAATTTGAAGAATGGATACGTAGGGAAGGAAGTATTAGGCCAGGCAATAACTGGGAAGCCATTACAATAATTCAAACAAGAGATACTGAGGGCTAAGATAAAGCAGAAGTGGGGGAACTAGAGAACAGAGGATGGATTTTAAAGAAATACCCAGAGGAACTGATGTATAGTAAAGACTTATCCAATTTGGAGGACAAGAGAAAAGGTGGAGTCAATATTCCAATTACTGGGCAGTTGGATATACAGATGTCAGGAACTTGGAAAATAAATATGGGCTGCAAGTATAGATATGGGAATGTGAATTAAAAAGAAAGCTCTGAAATTTGATGAGAAAAGAGCCAAAGCCAGAGCCTGTCCTTCTAACTTAATCAGAACAGTGTGACAGTATAGGAAGACAAATGGAAAAATAAATGTGTGAGAGACTCATATGACAAATTCATTTTAGTTAAATAATTATGATGACTATTGGCACCAGAGCTTTAACTGCCAGCATAATGTTTGTTATTTATTGTATATCTTATTCTTTTTGATGTGGCATAACTGAACTATTATCAGGTATTAGGGATTTCTTATAGCCAGAACAAAAATATTTTTCCCCAAAGATCTACTTTGGAATGATTAATATGCACAATTAAAGCTATTGGTTAAACCCCAGTCATATATGAATCAGGAGTAGTTATATTTATGGTAGAATATATATTCTCACACTCGTTGTATATGGGCTAAGGTAGAATGCCCTACTTAAAAAGCATTCTATAGTTGCAACAATGAAGCAAAAGAAATCTTGAAATACTCAGTAAAAAATGCAGATCACTAGACATAAAGTTTTAAATAGTTTTAAACCTTCCAGGAATGTCAGATGAACTTTTTAGATTGGCATTTCTAAATCTGAACCATTTTGAAGTAAAATTGAAAATCTTCAAAAAAGAAATAACTGATATTTATTTATTTATTATATTCATTTCCTATTGTGAATGCATGCTTTTCTGTCTTTTCTAATGATCTATAAAAAATTCTGAACAGATAGGCTTACGGAAGGAACTGTATTAGAATTATGGTGTTTCCACTTCCACCTACGTATAGTCATATATAAGGCTCAGGGTTTTCTAAGCATGTTGGCATTCATTACAATATTTTCAGGTAGTCATAACGAGATACGAGAAATAGCTTGTCTTTGAAAATAGTTTCTGAAGTACTATTTGAAGATTCAAAATACTTTTAAGTTATCGAGGCAAAATTCTCTCATCAATAATTCACACCTTAGCAAAGCTTTATGCTTTTGGACTATGCAAATTAGGAATATATGCTAGTTTAGACACTATTTATAAATAAATTCATGCATAATAAATGCAACTTTAAAACACTTGATTTACTTTTTAATTTTCATGGCTGCATTTACCAAAAAGATAGAATTGGGTTAAGAGTAGTAAAATTGATGGTTTCCTTTTTTTGAAATCAAAGGACTGCATAATAATAAAATGCCACAAAAACTTTCAGTTTCTGTTCTTAGTAATTAATTTAAGAACATCTCTACTTATCATATAGCATGTTATGTAAAATGAATGTGATTTACAATATTTTGTGTTTTATGTTTATTTAGTGCCTTCCATTTGTAGCTGAGTGTAATAGAAGCACATGAGTAGATATTTTCAAAATGCAATCTGAAATGTAGTAATTGAATTAAGTAAAATTAGCTCCCTCCTTTCTACTCTAGTTTTCATAATTAATGAAATCTTTTCATGTCATGTATTCTTGGACCAATGGCTTTTGTTTGTCTTGGGCAGATGCTACAGAATGCCACACACATCCCCACCCCTGCCCCACCCCAGAACCAACATCCATCCCAGTTTCTGGTAGGCTAACTGCTAAGCTCCTCTCTGGGAATTGCCTTTGGCTGAAAAACACTGCCATATCTAAGCTTATTCCCTTCCTCTCAGGGTGCAGCCTGCATGCAAAAACTGGTCGTGGAGTGGTACGAATCTTTGTCTCCTTGCCTCAGTTGGAGACGCCTCTGAATGGTCATTCTAAACCCAAACTTTCTGTAGGTTCGACTGATGACTTTTCTGAAGCTGCATCACAGTTCTAGGCTGGCACCCTTTACCATCATGTAGGTGTTCCTCCTGAGAGAACTCCCCAATAAGCCATCTGGATAAAAATCTCAGCATCTCAAAGTCTGTTTCTTGGGAAAACTGACAGTTGGTGACAATCATAGTCAAAGGACGCAGGTTATAAAATGGACTTTTGGGAACAGAATGCCATCATGGGTGGTAGATGGGTACTATGGAAAAAATTAGGTTCCTGCCAAATTCATGTGTTGAAACTCAATCCCTGTGCAATTATATTTGGAGATAGGACTTTTAGGAGGTAATTAAGGTTAAATGAGATCATAGAGTGAAGTCCTAATCCCACAGGATTGATGGCCAAATATGAGAAAGGAGAAAGATCTCTCTCTCTCTCTCTCTCTCTCTCTTTCTCCTTCCCTCCCTCCCTCACTGCCAAGTGAGACACAGTAAGGTGGTCATCTGAAAGCCAGGATGAGAGTCTTCACTAGAACCCAACCATGCTGGCACCCTGATCTCACCCTGGTCTCAGAATTGTGAGAAAATAATTTTCTGTTGTTTACGCCACCTAGTCTATGGTATTTTGTTATGGTTTCCTAAGAAGAGGAAGTGCGTTTTTGGTAATTCTAGTATGCAGTGGTGTTGCAATCATTAAAACTTACAGATGATAAATTCATATGAGATTCTGGTGACTGGGAATGCACTAGACAGTACAATCTCTCAAGTGTTTGAATAGTTTTGGGGAAACAGTAATTACAAGGACTACAGCATCAGACATCTCTTTCTAAGAGCTATTGATACATTGCAGAAAACAATAAAAAGTAAGAGTAATGAACCATCAATTTAAGGAAAGCTAGAGGGCTTCCTTGACAACATAGAAAGAGATACTCATACAGTTAAAAACATTGAACGCTGAGGATTAGGTATGAAATTTTATTAAAAGGACAGCAAATATCCAAAGAAGGTTGAATTCTCAACTCTGGCAACTAGCTACTCTAAGATCGGAGTCCAGATTATCAAAGAGTAGGATCTTGAGATTTGAAAGGGGAATCTGGGTCAGTAAACTGAATAATCTTGAATTACTAGATTATCCCGAACCCTCTGAAAAGTGACTCATTCTTCCCTGTAATAGCTATCTTTTCCCCGTTTTGTAAAGATTATACAGAGGTCTCAGTCTTGCAAGACATTATGGACTTCTCTCAGGATCTAGCTCTACTTTTCCATTAGCACCAAAACAATCATTGCTTTCCTATAACCACAAAAAGTCTGAGCCTGATGGAGAAAGAGACCATACTGCAGAATAACTGCAGATCCAAGTAAAATGTAACTGAGGTCGTCACTAAATTCAAAGGGTAGGGACATAAATTTGAACGATGGAGAGATTAGCACAATTTTCGGCAATGCAGTTTTTAACCCTGGCAATGACCCTGCCGTGGGCTTAGAGAAGAGGAGGTTCACACTGAATGAAGTGGAGGTCCCAAAACAGCCGTGAGATAGTGGCAAAGAGGTCAACAGGCTGACGGTAGCAGATGAGTGAATATGCCACGTAGGGCCAGAAGACACACTCCATCTGACTGTGCTCGGTGGCAGGGCCAGGGTGTATACCACTGACCAAAACACGAGGAATGCTCCCATCACCGGGCACTCTGAAGGTCAGAGCTGGCCGTAGGATATTGCTACAGAACTTAGTACCCTAATAGCAATGTGGATGACAAAATAAATGATAGAGGCTAAGTGGCTGTTCAAAATAGGCACAGTATTGATGACAGCATGATCAATGTGGCAGTTGTCTGTGCTACGCAAAATGAGGTGTTTGATAGAACCCAGAAGAAAGATAGATAGACCTTACAATCAAACTATCAGGAGGCTGTGGGAAACCACCTGGTAGAAAGTCATGATCCTTTGCCCAGTTTCCGGAGTTAATTTTCGGACTCAGAACCCACAAACTGAAGGAGAGGCCAAGTCCTCAGGCAGAAAGACTCTACAACTCCATAAGTACATCACTTCAATTCTTCCCTTAGAAGAGTTTCAGCCATATGCTTGGGTAATCACACACCAGAAAAAAGAGTGTGCCCAGACGTTGCAAGCAGTATGGTCACAGGGTCTAGGTTGACATAAATACCTGGATGCACTAATTGTTATCATGGCCCTCTGAGAGAATGAGCAATTGGAAGTCAAGTAATAAATGAAGTCCGGGCAACCCCTTTGGGTCCCGTCCCACTGTGGGAGCTTTTCTGTCCTCTCAATAAATCATCCTGCTTTCAAAAATAAATAAATGGAGTCCTGACACAAATCTGGCCAATGGGGTCATACATTCACCCAATGTTCATTTTCTTGAGCCTCAAATGCATAATTGGAGTGGACACACCAGGTAGTTGGGAGAATCCTCTCACTGATTTCTTGACCTGAGGAGCTAGAGCCATCATAACGGAAAAGGCCTTGAGAAAGCTCCTGGAAGTATCCCTGGACTCTAACGAACATGAGAAATTTTTTTAAAACCACAAAAACAAATTAACAAACAACCCATTTCACCCTTGGTGCAGTGGCAGAGACTGGTGCTACCCTTAAGAACCTGTAGTATGCAAAAGTGGTAGTCCTCATCATATTCCCATTTAATTAATCTGTCTCATTGCTGTCAAATTCAAATGTGTCATGAGTAGTGACAGTAGGCTTCTAAACACTCAGTCAAGTAGTAGCTCCAATTGTAACTGCTTTGTCAGATGTGATATCTTTACATAGCAACACAGCCCTTGGAACATGGTGGACTGCCATTGAGCTAATGGGTGCACTCATTTTCAATACTATTAGGAAGAAGGGTCAGAAGCCATTTGCCTTTACATGGAACAGACAAAAGTATGCGTAGATAGTCTTGTTCCAGTACTGTGTTAACTCTCCCGCCCTCTATCATTATATAGTCCAAAGGGTCATGTACTGTCTGGACATTCTATAGAATAGCACAGTGGCCCATTATAGCAAAGACATCATGTTAATCCATTCAGATGAGCAAGAAGTAGTGAGTGTGTTAAATATTTCAGTAAGTCACCTATACTCCATGGAGTGGGAGACAGAGTTTATAATGATTCTGGGGCCAGCCCTGTCAGTAAAGTCGGAGACATTAGAAGGGTATACAGGAGCATGCCCCCGAATAAAGGACAAAGTATTGCCTCTTTCACTTCTTATCTCTAAGAAGAAAACATAGTGCTGGTAGGCCTCTTTGCATTTAGGAAGCAGTGTATTCCTGTATTCCCAGCAGGGAAAACTGTTCCAACCCATTTATCAAATGACCTGGAAGGTTTCCAGCTTTTAGTAGGGTCCTAGCAGAAAGTTCTGTAGTAGGTCCAGGTTGCAATGTAAGTAGCTCTGTTGTTGGGCCTTAAGATCTGGCAGACCCTATGGTAATATACGGAGTAGATGTTATTATAACAGGGTTCATTGTGGTGGGAAAAATGTTTTATGAAGATGGTGGCAAACCACATTAAGAGAACCACAGTGTCGGTACATATGCTCCTGGAGCAAAGAAAATTATGCAAAAGCCCACGCCGCTGCCCTGGAAGTGTGATGGTATGACATGAAGTGAACTTGTGACCAGAACTGGCCATCGTTGTTTGTGTTCTTTCGGATGCGTCAAGTCATCAGATGAGACAAACCAACAGTAACCTCTTGTAACATGGAAGTGGGACGTGTGCACTTGAGTCTAGGTATTTAGATGCTAGTGCTTGTGCAATTGGCACATGGAAGAGTAGATATGGAGGCAGGGAAGGAGGCTCACGTGGGTTTTAGAGGCTCTCACTCGACAAAGTTGATTTAGTTACTGCTACTGCTGAATAGACAAGCAGCCAGTGATAGCAACCAACACTGAGTCCTCGGTGTGGCAACATCCCTGAGGAGATCGACCAACAACTTCCAGGCATGTGGATTACAAGGGGAGACCCCCCCAAAAAAACAACTGAAATTGTCTTCCTGGAGGGCAGGCTCTTTGTAGCACAGGCTTCCCCCACCAGGTAACTGTTCTAGGAACTCATCAGTAACAGTGTATCAGCTAGCACTGTGGTGAGAGGCTGCCCTCAGCTTCACTGAAATTTTTGTTGGAGATTCTTTCTGTATGCTTGCTCATTTCATGATGGGTGATTTATGAGCACACCTGCCCACACCAAGCTGAGTGTTCAGCATTTTTTGATAAAAAGTGGCACACCCCCCATGTCCCACCCTCCCTATTTACCCAACCTTGCCCCAAGTGATTTTTTGTTTGTTTGTTTCCCTGGATGAAAAGAGTCCTCATAGGGAGATGTTTTGCCGATGTGGAAGAGATAAAAAACGGCAGAAGCGCTAAAAGGTATCAAAATTGACAAGCTCAAGACTGTTTTGAACAATGGAAAAAGCATCTCAATAGGTGTATTACATCAAACAAAGAGTACTTTGAAGGTGATGGAAGTTTAAACATATAAGAATAAATACACATTTTTAAAATGAATAAATTCCAGGGTCTTTTAGGTCCCACCTCATACACTGGACTGTTTCCACCTTAGAAGAAACAGAAATTTTTCTTAAGGGAATCAAAACATCCTGCGTATGGGTATGATTTTTTTGCTCCCAGGTCTCCAGTCAGACCCATTATCTGAGGGACATTTGACCTACAACCAGAGGGCCATGCATAATACCACATTGGACCATGGGACCTACTTTATGCCACAGAAAGAACCACTGTGGACATATATCCATGAGTCCACTAATCATGACATTTGCTACACCATCCAGAAATGTCTGACCCGAGAAATTAGAAGAATAGCATTTTCAAAGAGCAGCTGAGGTGTCTACTTGGGGAGGATGCAAAAAGGAGGAGCTCCGTCTTCCAGAATACAGTGCATACTCTAATGTAGTGACCATTATATGGTATTATGTCCCCAGAAGGTAGAATACCTGGACCCAAGAAAGAAGAGTGATATGGGTTTGGCCCTGGCTGTTCTCATTGATTCATCTGAATAATGTACGCTTTCTGTCTCTGCAACTCAGATCACTGAATATCTGGAGGTCCTGAATCTCGGAGTGGAAATGTTTTCACCAGAGGACATGGCAAGCGTGTCACTAGCATTGAGTTATAACTGCTACGTGGTTACTTTGCCCTATTGGCTGAGGGCTGTCCCCTCGATGGGGGGTGTTCTAAGATGAAGCAGCTCTCTGACTGAGGTCAGTGCAGAGAGAGGAACTCAGCTATGAGCCTTTAGCACCATCATTCCTGGCATCTGAGGAAATGTGTATCTTTATCCTGAAGTGGGGATTGGGTAACAACCACAACATTCACTGTAGTCCATTCCTTGTTTCACTTGGATGCTTATAACTTGTGTGGAAATTTGACTCTATGTGCGAAGAGCTTTTTCAGGATTCTCGTTAGTTTCTTTTTCTGAGCAAATAGAAAGTGAGACAAATTACGGTGCTACCATTGCAGCTAGTCATAGGACTACAATGGGTGGACATCATTTCATTCTTCTGTTGTAGCCACACTCCCACCCATCGTCTCCTCTGTGTCATCTCCTTACAGGAGTTGTTTCTGAGAGCAAGCCCCAGTGTGCAAGCAAATCTCCCCCACAGATTCCCATTCCCAGAGAATCTGCTCTTTGACAGGCCAGTTTTCCCCTTCTTCAGAAAAAGATCAAATGCGTAGTGTAAATGCAATTTGATCCAGCAATCCCTCTACTGGGTAAACATCCAAAAGAGTATCAATCGTTCTATAAAAAAGACACCTGCACTTTACTGCAGCACTATTCACAATAGCAAAGGCATGAAACTAACCCAGGTGTCCACTGATGTTGGATTGGATGATGAAAATGTGGTTCATATAAACCATGGAGTACTACGTAGCTGTAAAAAAGAATAAAATCATGTCCTGGTGGCAATGTGAATGCAGCTGGTGGCCATTATTCAAAATGAATGAACTCAGAAACAGAAAACCAAATACCACATGCTCTCACTTATTAGTGGGAGGTGAACACTGGGTACACACATATGTAAGGATGGGAACAATAGACACTAGGAGATTTCTAAAAGTGGGAAGGAGGAGAGGAGATGAAGAAAGGAAGACTACCTGTTGGTTACCATGCTCACTATTTGGGTCAGGGGGTTAATCGAAGCCCAAACCTTACCATCATGTCAGATGCTCATGTAACAAGCCTGCATATGTAACTCTTGAATCAAAAAAAAAAATCAAAAATATAATGCTTAGAGATAATCTTACAGAAAGTATATTGACTTGAAAAAAAATGGATTATAATCTGCTCATTTCTGACGTCAACTTTCATCTTTTAAAGCAAATCTCCTTGTGTAAGTCTTCTCTGGAAAATTGGAAAAGATAATTTCCTCTAAGAATTTTAATTTTGAGAGGACATGTATGCCAAAAAAAAAAAAAGCACTTGCTCTATTAATTAATTCCCTAGGGCTGCCATAACAAGCCCCACAAATAAAACGGCTCAAACAACTGAAATGTGTGTCTCATAGATCTAGAAGCTAGAAGTCTGAGATCCTGGTGTTGGCTGGGTTGGTTCCTTCTGAGGACTGAGAGGAAGCATCTGTTCCAGACCTCTCCCCTCGCTTCTAGTGGTTTGCCAGCAGCTATTGGCGTTCCCTGGCTTGTAGTGCATCACCCCAATCTCTGCCTCATTTTTTCATGGCATTCTTTCGGTATGAGTGTCTCTGGTCCAAATTTCCCCTTCTTATTAGGACACCAATTATTCTGGATTAGGGGCCTACCTTATTCTATTACGATTTCATCGTGATTTAACTAGTTATATACGTGAGGATGCTATTTTTAAAATAGGTCACATTTTGAGATATTAGGGATTAGAATCTCAATGTAAGAATTTCTGTGGGACACAATTCCACCCATAGTACTGAACTTTGCTGGGGATGGTTGTATTTCTTTTTTCTTTTTTTTTTTTTTTGAGTTGGAGTCTCACTCATCACCCAGGTTGGAGTGCAGTGGCACACTCACGGCCACCCCAGCGCCGACCTGCTGGACTCACGCAACCCTTTCGCCTCAGCCTTCCAAGTAGCCAGCACTACAGGTGCATGCTACCACGCCTGGCTAATTTTTTAATTTATTGTAGAGATGAGGTCTCCCCAAGTTGCCCAGGCTGTTCTTGAACTTGTGGGCTCAGTCATTCTGCTGGCCTCAGTCTTGCAAAGTGCTGGGATTACAGGCCTGAGCCACCACATCCTACTGGGTTGTATTTCTTAGGAAAGTTGCATGGCAGAAATACAAACAGTAGAAGTAATAAGCTTGGGATTTTTAAAATTTTATTTAATTAATTAATTTATTTATTTGGAGTTGGAGTCTCACTCTGTCACCCAGACTGGAGTGCAGTGGCCGCTCCCGGCCACCGCAGCCTCGACCTGCTGGGCTCCGGCGATCCTTCCGCCTCAGCCTTCCGAGTAGCCGGAACTACAGGTGCGCGCTACCATGCCTGGCTGACTTTCTGATTTATTGTAGAGATGAGGTCTCGCTGCCCAGGCGGGTCTCGAACTCGCGGGCTCAGGCAATCCACTCACCTCAGCCTCCCAAAGGGGCGGGATGACAGGCTGAGCCACTGAGCCCGGCTGGGATTTTTTTTAAATGGGAAACTTAGATCACGATTCCCCAAGAAAAATGACTCCCTGTTCACTTGCTGTTTGGTGAATTTCCCAGTGATGGCATTTGAGATGAGGCAGTAGAAAATGCTGGACTCCGTTTGTGTCCTGACCTTTACCTGTCTCTTTGCTTCATCTGAAAACTTTAGGGCACCAAAATGAATAAAAAGAATACCGTATCCTCTCTGCATGAGTCCATAGGAACTGGTCACAGCTAATCTTCTGGAGAAGGAGAATCCAATCTAGCCATTAGAATTACGGGCACAAGTTCTGGAAGATGAAACCCCTCGTCATCCTGTTTGGTTCACTGACTCCGAAAGGCCCACATCCCATGTCCCGTTGCCAGAGGGAACATCTGCACTCCAGTTGGTACATGCCCTTGGTGTTGGCATTGGCCCTATGACCACCGCGCTTTCTATGGCAGCTATTTCAGTGGCTTGGCTCTTTTTTATGCCCTCAGGTCTTATGGTGGAGTAAGAGGACACCCACGGTGGAAGCCAAGAGAGTCATCTTTATGAACAGCTTAGTACAGCCCTTGTGAATGTAATTTGCATTGTTTTATGGCATAGCTGGCTAAATTCCTGTCACTGAAGGATCAAGTTAAGTCAGGCATAAAAGCGATGCGAAGTCT